>NC_081200.1:42127963-42162847 GCF_902713425.1 Acipenser ruthenus | reverse complement strand
GAGAGGGAAGGAGAGGGGACAGTGTGACAGGGCAGCGGGTCTGTGACAGCTCACATTCTCCAGATCTTGTATTCCACAGCAGCTCGAGGGCTCAGCTGTTTCCGCACACAGACGATACCGATCTGAACTGCCACCTCAATGTAGCGTTTTGTTTCCTTTGTAACCAAAAAAAAACATTCTGCCCACCGAAAATGTAAAATATCTGACCTACTTAAACTGCTGCTGGCTCCCAGTGTAATTGGCACTGCTGTGTGATGTGCTGCAGCAATTATTATTTATTTCTTAGCAGACGTCCTTATCCAGGGCGACTTACAATTGTTACAAGATATCACATTATTTTTACATACAATTATCCATTTATACAGTTGGGTTTTTTACTGGAGCAATCTAGGTAAAGTACCTTGCTCAAGGATACAGCAGCAGTGTCCCCCGCCTGGGATTGAACCCACGACCCTCCGGTCAAGAGTCCAGAGCCCTAACCACTACTCCACACTGCTGCCCTATATGGGACCAGTTTCATCAGACTGTTCTTCCTCATGCTCTTCAGCCTTGAGATTAGTCTGGCCCCTCCTCAACCATCTCCAGTAAAGTGGAGACCAAAACTTAGCGCGACAAATGGGACAAAGCAGCTCATATTACTGTATTTGCTGCCATCTGCTGGTAAGAAACGGTAAGGTTTGCTGCAGAGGTCCTGCGCAGTAGAGATTAGCTGGACTGCAGCTGCAGTCCATTCCCGTGGCAGTGGGCAGTGCCTCCGGCGCTCTATACAGCACACCACAGTCCCATTGTGCCCTGTCAGCTGTCAGTGCAGTATTCCCCACCTTGCACACGCACCGCTCCGGGGAATTCACACAGCATTGTTTGAATAACAATGTGATTTCAATCCTGGGACAGTAAACTCCCTGTAACTCTGTGCCGTTCAGCGGAGCTCCTTTCACTACAGTTGCACTCTGCTAATTGCACAGGGCTGCACGTTGCACAATACAGGAGTCGTAGTGTTTCTAAATAAAGAAATGTATAACCGAAGACCGAGAATTGAAGTTTGTAAACATTCATTAAAGTTTTGTGAATATGTGGCAGCTTGCCCCAGCGGTTCTGATCCCGAGCGATCCAGTCCGGTTCTGCCCCCAGCACCTCCACTCGGCTTCCCCTCTCGGCTCTAAATAGCCGGGACTTTCTGAACCCTGCGGTCAGGCTGTGGCTTTGTCACGTGATCTGGTCTCCTGGGCAACAGTGACACTGAATTCCCCACAAGAAAACGCCTGACTCAACGGGTGCATTTCCTAAAATCTGATGCCTGTTGTTATTATTATTATTATTATTATTATTATTATTATTATTATTATTATTAGATACTGCCTTTCTGAGTATCTTTATAAACACATGCACATAATTATCATAGCAGTGCAAGAGAAAGCACCTCTCAAATTAATTGGAGGCAGCAGCACCTGAACAGTTAGAAACATCTCACTGTAAGCCATCCCGTCGAAATAAAAACCCGACGAAGCGTGCTATTAACACACGATATATGTACTTAGAGAAGCATGCTATTAACACACGATAGCTATAATTAGAGAAGCATGCTATTAACACACGTTATCTGTTCTTACAGAAGCATGCTATTAACACACGTTATCTGTTCTTACAGAAGCATGCTATTAACACACGTTATCTGTTCTTACAGAAGCATGCTATTAACACACGTTATCTGTTCTTACAGAAGCATGCTATTAACACACGTTATCTGTTCTTACAGAAGCATGCTATTAACACACGTTATCTGTTCTTACAGAAGCTGTTGTGGTTTAAACCAATAGCATTTTTAAATAACATACATGATGCAATCTTATAATACAAACATATTCTCAAATATATAACGTTCGCATTCAAACGTGTATAGATCTAAACCCAGCCCTTCAGTGATGATTATTACGTAACAGGAATCGAATGATAACGAACGCTACAGCACTGGAGTCGCTGCAGTAAACGACAGTAATACATCTCGGAGATCTGTTTCTGCAAGTCATTTAGAAACGGGCCCCACATGTTCAGGAAGTAATTGAATGATTGCTTTGTGTGTCTGGTTGAGCCGATCCTGCTGTGTTCAGTATTAGATGCGGCTGGTATTTGAGTGTGAGAGGGCATGTGCGCTCAGCGATGTTGAAAGTGTAGGTGCTGCTAATGATAATCCTGCTCAAAAATAGTGCTCTTATGTAATGCTTCAGCCAGGAATGCGACGCCCTTTACAGACTGCGAGTGACTGCAGCCCGCGCTCTTGCACAAAGTCCAGGACGACTCTCTTCATCGCTGAGCACGTGCTGCTTAGTTTTTTTTTCATTTTTATTTCTGGGTGAGCGACAAACTGACCTTGACATGGGAGATTTCATGTGTTGCTGCCTTCATCCTGAAGGGGGCAGCAGAGTCATTGTAATCACCCGCTGCCTATTTTCCAGTGGACTGTGCGCTGTCTGAGCACAGAGGCGGGCAGTAGGGATTCGCTCCCATGAAAACCCACTCTGCCCCTTCCGGTCAAGTCAGGTACTGTTTTGATCTTTTTGGGAGTTGCATCCGTGAGATTTTACAGCAAATTAGAATTAAAAGGATGCAGGTTTCGACGACCTGTTTCGGAAAACATACCCATAAATGTAACATTTATTAATGTTATGTGTTACTTTAAAAAAAATATCTTAACAGTATAATTTGCTTTATACAGAATTTAGGCGAGTGTAGTTTGAGTTGCAGGGCTGAAAATAAGACTCCTATTGCATAGCAGTTCACCCATTCCAGGTTTTACTACAGACTCGAGCAGTGTCTAGGTCACAAGCTCAGGTGAGTCTTATTCAACTCCTAGTAAAACCAGGAATGGATCGAGCTGCTACTCCCATCCCCCGTTGTGCCGTTTCTCTTTTTACTGTCTGAAATCGAGAAGATCATCACTGGATATTTTCACTTCGATTGCTATGGTTGCTGGAGTGCCCTGTGGTCGTGAGTACACTAACAGCGTGCTCATCTTGAAAAGGTTACGCGAGCAGGGAGGGGATGCGGGCTGGGTTGTAAAGTGGCAGGCTGGTCTCGTAAGCTCTTCCTCGGCTCATAACCTGCCGGGGCTGTCCCTGCACTTTGGAGGCCAACTCAAAAAAACATAGCAAAAAGTACCATGCAGTGTGACTATCAAACGAGTACGCTGAGCCGCCCCGCGGAATGCGTCCTGCAGTGACGCGCCTCCTTCAGGGTTGGCATGCCTGTTCACGCGCTTCCCTTTTGCACGCACAATTCAAACACCAGCTGGTGGGTGTGGTGCTGGCCGGGCACAGCAGTACTGTGTTGGGTCAAGTAATTCCATTATCTGTAACTAAACTCCAGACACACGGCAGTTAAATAAGCGCCCGTTATACGTTGATTTGAATGACTTCAGTCTTAATAAGAACAAATACAAAACACAATACGATCTGATATCGGGGCAGTTCAAGAGCGGATAACAGTGTTGATAGTTACATCAGGGTTAGATACAGGTGAAATACAAAATACTACAGATTGGGTTCAGTGCAGGATTAAATACAGTAAAATAGGGAGCAGATAAGTGCAAGTTAAAGTGCATTAAAGGCAGACTGTTATATTGTCCAGAAAGGGAGAGTTGAGTTTTACAGGTGTTGTCTGAAGAGGTGAGTCTTGAGGAGGCGCCGGAAGGTGGTCAGGGACTGGGCAGTCCTGACATCCACAGGAAGGTTGTTCCACCGCTGCGGAGCAAGGGTGGAGAAGGAGCGGGGGAGGCAGGGGGGTGTAGAGGAGGTAGAGCCAGTCTTCTAGTGCAGGCGGAGCGGAGAGGTCGAGTGGGGGTGTAGGGAGAGATGAGGGTCTGGAGGTAGCTGGGTGCAGTCTGGTCAAGGCATCTGTAGGCTAGTACAAGAGTCTTGAACTGGATGCGAGCGGTGATCGGGAGCCAGTGGAGCGAGCGGAGTAGTGGAGTAGCGTGGGAGAACCGAGTAGCAGAGAGAACACCAGGCGAGCAGCAGAGTTCTGGATGAGCTGGAGCGGGCGGGTGCCAGACGCAGGGAAGCCAGCCAGGAGGGAGTTGCAGTAGTCTAGGCGGGAGAGTACCAGGGCCTGGATGAGGAGTTACGTGGAGTAGTTGGCGAGGAAGGGTCGGATTCTTTGTATGTTGCTCAGGAAGAAACGGCAGGTGCGTGCCAGAGTGGAGATGTGCTGGGGGTAGGAGAGGCAGGGGTCCAGGGTGACTCCGAGGTTCATGGCTGAGGAGGAGGGAGAGAGCGTGGTAGATTCCAGAGGAATGAAGATAGAGAGATCAGAGGAGGGGAGGAGGAGGGAAAGAAAAGGAGGTCAGATTTAGAGAGGTTGAGTTTGAGGTGATACGAGTGCATCCAGGAGGAAATAGCAGACAGACAGGTAGAGATACGGGAGGGGATGGTGGAGTCAGAGGTGGGGAAGGAGAGGAAAATCTGAGCATCATCAGCATAGAAATGGTATGAGAAACCATAGGATGCGATGAGGGGGCCCAGGGAGCGGGTGTAGAGAGAGAACAGGAGAGGACCCAAGACTGACCCTTGGGGGACTCCTGTTGAGAGAGGGCGAGGTGTGGAGGTTGAACCACGCCAGGTTACCTGGTATGTGCAGTCGGAGAGGTAGGAGGAGAACCAGGCCACAACAGTGCCAGAGATTCCCAGGTCAGCGAGAGAGGATAGGAGAAGAGAGTGATCGACAGTGTCAAAGGCAGCAGAGAGGTCGAGGAGAATTAGGACAGCGGAGAGAGAGGCAGCACAGGGCAGCAATAGCAGCACCTCGATTATATCTTTGTTTGGTGAATCTCCACAAAACTTTGCTTTATGCGTATGTAAAGACCACCTTCTTGTCACTGATTTGTGCCTGAGAACAATTTAGTGAACAAAACGCTATTTATCATAAAAATAAATTTAAAAAGCCATAACTTAAAATGAGGTCACATGTTCAAGTTGTGTGAATGTAGGACCTTTTTGTGTCATTTTTAAAAGCCAGCAAAATCGCACATTTTTCACTGAAATGCTGGATATGTGGACTGCATGTATGCTCCGGTTTATTTTTGCATCATCAGATAGACAATGTCTCGCTGCTGCTCGATGCACCACCCGCAAGCCACCCAGGCATTGTCTTTTTTTCTGGATGTCTTTGTAGTCAAATTGAAATCATATAATAATGGATACAATTGCACAATTAACTTGTTTTGAGGCGTGACGTGTTTTGAAGCGTGTGTTTGACGTGTGTCAGGGGTGTTCTCCAATCGGCACGGCTGACGTCATCCGCTTTACAAAATCAATTCAATTAATAAGTCATACCCGAGGAACTCCTCGGAATTCCGCTGACGTGCGAAGGCTGTTCAAAACACTGACGTCACAGCAGCCCGGGTACCTCAGACATTTAACGGCATTTTCAAAACCAAACAAACACACAAGTTAACGGTATTTCACTTCCAATGGTTAGTAAACAAATGTAGTGTGATTTTTATTTTTTGACTAATGATAAAACAGTGTACAGCAGAGTTATAGGATGGTGAACGCTTGTGTATGTTGAATCTATTCAGTCTTGAACAAAGAAGACAACGCGGTGATCTGATTCAAACATTCAAAATCCTAAAAGGTATAGACAATGTCGACCCAGGGGACTTCTTTGACCTGAAAAAAGAAACAAGGACCAGGGGTCACAAATGGAGATTAGATAAAGGGGCATTCAGAACAGAAAATAGGAGGCACTTTTTTACACAGAGAATCGTGAGGGTCTGGAACCAACTCCCCAGTAATGTTGTTGAAGCTGACACCCTGGGATCCTTCAAGAAGCTGCTTGATGAGATTCTGGGATCAATAAGCTACTAACAACCAAACAAGCAAGATGGGCTGAATGGCCTCTTCTCGTTTGTAAACTTTCGTATGTTCTTATGTATGGTTATAATATCGAGACTCGAAGAGCTTAGCGGACCTCGGCTTTCAGAAACCAGGAGGAAATTGAATATGGAGACATTGCGGATGGAAGGTAGGCTCTAAAGTATCACTCAGAGAGGCGCGGTATTATATTAGCAGCACGACGGTCTTACACGAGTCGAAAAGCATTTAGCTTTGTACTTTTAAACTCACAGGTTCGTTTGAAAACTCAGATTACAGAGACACGCAAAGTTTGAACTCCGGTGGTTTGTACAAGGTGTTTATTAACAGAAAACAATGGAAACCGAATTATTTTAATTTAAATTTTATTAATAACCATCTTTAGCAAATGTTTAGAACAGCTGCCTGGGTAAATAAAACCATTGATTGAATCATCACGTTTTTATATTGTTTTTTTTTTTTTCTTCATGCCCTCAAGCGGCTACTATATAAATATAAATATACCTTAAATAGAAATATTTGTATCAATGTACATGTTTGTGTTTACCGCAGCTGTGGTGCATACAGTAGTACCATAAACGCATTCGTAATTAAGACCTCGTCTTGTGGAAAAGGGAGAATTGTTGCATTCTGTTTCAAGTTCCACCTTCCCAATTTCTGAGAAAAAAAAGACATTAATTTGGGTAGCATGAAAATGACAAATTCGACAATGAAGCGGTCGCGGACGATCACTCGCCGGAATGCGAATCCTGAGATCATTACTCTGATAGGGCAGATATTAGTAAACGAATACAATCCGCCGTCAGTCGATTTGAGTAAGGACTCGCTGCGAGGTGCCCCCCCTGCAGTCCCACCTACACCTCCGCAGAAATGTGTACAATCATCTCAATCTCAAGAGCTTTCCAACACTAAAACTGCAAGCAAAGTGCAATATTGCCCCACAAGCACTGCCACTTTGCCAGTATAACTATATCGTTTCGTTTCCTCTGTGAATCCCCCTGTAAATGCTTTTACAAGCCACGTTTATTATTGTTATTTATATATGGCCTTCAGTATCTTTTATAAACACACACATAATAATTACCAGAGCAAATAAGAATTGTACGCCCTCAATTTGATTAGTAGCCACCAAACACATGCACTTTTTATTTATAATACATCATTACATCTAAATAAAAAAAAGAACAGACAAAACCTGTTGTGGTTTAAACCTGTACAGCTTCGGTTTTCAGCCTCTTTGAACTGTTCCCCTTTTGTCTGGGTGGCCAAGTACACTTTACAATGTTCGCTCTACTGAATGGTAACACAGCTGCAATAAAAGCAAAAATAATCAGATAACACATTCATTTCCTCCTGTTCACTCACTGTATCATTTCTCATGACAGTTTGAGACTGACATACTGCTGGTTTAAGACAGAATACCAAACAGTAGGCCACATTCTTAAAACTTTTAATTACTTTGGATGCACATATTCAAACGACAGTATTTGGGGATATCTTTGAAAATGCTTTCTATTCTGAAGCTATAAATAATCCAACATAGTGTCTATCACATTCCCATTTACTTCCCGTCTCAGCATAGTGCCATTTTAAAATGTTTACAGTATCAAAAACATTAACCTCAAGAAAAAAACTCTAATAACTAACAATGTTAAACTTGTTATTAAAGCCAATAATCCAAAGGGACTCATGTAACTTTCTCTAGACTCTTGTGTGTTTTCTACCTTCGTTTTTCTTTTGCAAGTAAGACATGTATCAATTTCTCACTGGAGAAAGAACACGCAGGATAATCTGGATGTACTCTATCAAACACAGAAAACAAATTCAACCAGGTGCTACTACTGTTACTAAAATGTAGCCGTGCCTAACAACTAAAACAAAAGCTGTCAAAGTAGCGGTGTTGTGATTTCTTATTTGTTTACCGGAGCATTTGTACCTCTACAAATGCCGAAAGATTGTATTTCACAGATTAGTATTCAATTTATACGACAAGTTGAAAACTGCGAAGTTTACCAGCAGCACAGAGCGCTCTCCATAGGCAGAATGGCAGAAGCGCACCCTGTAATATCAGAGTGGAATCCACTCAATCAAAGTCGTGCATGTGTACTGGTGGATGATCATTTTGAAACTATACTCTGCTAACCTTTGAGCTGCTAAACAAAAAATAAATAGTTATGCACAGTGTTTTAGAGATAATATAATGCAATCAAACAATTCAGTTGAAGATGATAATTTGTTTTGTTTTCCTGTCCTTTTTATTTCTGTCTGTCTGTATTCCAAGCTGCAGAGTTCTGCTCCTTTGTGATGAGAGCAGAGCAGTCCTGCTGTGGGGTGCTGAATGCAGAGACTTGTTTTAAAAGTTGCTTTACTGTCCCTGCCCAGGCCCTGCTTGAGTACAGTAGACAGTAAGCACAGTTAGAGCCCCTATTCCCACCCACTCAAACATGTACATCCTGAAAGTACTGTCATCAATGCACACACATGGGGAGGGGGATTCCCTGCTTGTTTCATCTCTGTATTGTGTGTGGTGAGAGGTGGGCAGAGAGCGGTGTTTCTGACACCTCTTGAGTAATATCAGGAGTGTTATCTGGCCTCAGCCCTGGATTTCAGCACTGCCTGCCGAGGGGTTGCTGTAAGCTCAGGGAAACCACCCCCCTGCTGGGACTGGGAGAGCCAGGCTGACCAGCAGGATAGCTTACTGTTTCCTAGAACTCACAAACCACTTTAATCAGAAGCCTTGCTGGGGGCGCTGTTTCTGACATGCCCTCGAAATCCTGTTAGTTACGCAAATTACTAAGCAAAACAAACCTACTTTGTAATTTGTGTGTTCGGGGGCTGAATCCAGTAAGAGTGTATGCTTGCGCACCCTTTGCTGTGTCAAGGAGCACAAAGTATACTCTCAGTTTCATTAGAGGGAGCCACTGAGTACTTAGAAACATAGGTCGTTCAATCTTAATAAACAGATGACACGCTAACGGTGACACGCTCAATCTGTTTTTGTAGAACCTGTTTTGGGTTCGAATGCTTAGGGAAGCATTGCAAAGCAGAGAGAGGTGTGGTAAAGCATAGGGAAGCATTGTAAAGCACAGAGAGGTCTGGTAAAGCATAGGGAAGCATTGTAAAGCACAGCGAGGTCTGGTAAAGCATAGGGAAGCATTGTAAAGCACAGAGAGGTCTGGTAAAGCATAGGGAAGCATTGTAAAGCAGAGAGAGGTGTGGTAAAGCATAGGGAAGCATTGTAAAGCAACCTCCACACCTCACCCACTCTTAACTGGAGTCCCCCAAGGGTCAGTCTTGGGTCCTCTCCTGTTCTCTCTCTACACCCGCTCCCTGGGCCCCCTCATCGCATCCTATGGTTTCTCATACCATTTCTATGCTGATGATGCTCAGATTTTCCTCTCCTTCCCCACCTCTGACTCCACCATCTCCTCCCGTATCTCTACCTGTCTGTCGGCTATTTCCTCCTGGATGCACTCGCATCACCTCAAACTCAACCTCTCTAAATCTGACCTCCTTTTCTTTCCCTCCTCCTCCCCTTCCTCTGATCTCTCTATCTCTGTTCCTCTGGAATCTACCACACTCTCTCCCTCTTCCTCTGCTAAGAACCTTGGAGTCACCCTGGACCCCTGCCTCTCTTATTCCCAGCACATCTCCACTCTGGCACGCACTTGCCGATTCTTCCTGAGCAACATACGAAGAATCCGACCCTTCCTCACCAACTACGCTACCCAGCTCCTGGTCCAGGCCCTGGTACTCTCCCGCCTAGACTACTGCAACTCCCTCCTGGCTGGCCTCCCTGCGTCCGCCACCTGTCCGCTCCAGCTCATCCAGAACTCTGCTGCCCGCCTGGTGTTCTCTCTGCCTCGCTTCGCCCACGCTACTCCACTACTCTTGTACTAGCCTACAGATGCCTTGACCAGACTGCACCAAGCTACCTCCAGACCCTCATCTCTCCCTACACCCCCACTCGACCTCTCCGCTCCGCCTGCACTAGAAGACTGGCTCTACCTCCGCTACGCTCCCCTGCCTCCCGAGCCCGCTCCTTCTCCACCCTTGCTCCGCAGTGGTGGAACGACCTTCCTACAGATGTCAGGACTGCCCAGTCCCTGACCACATTCCGGCGCCTCCTTAAGACTCACCTCTTCAAACAGCACCTGTAGAACTCCTCTGTTGTATCCTGGGACACTATCACCCTTCATTTAAATGTGCTTTATTTTGCTCTTATCTGCCCCCTATTTTACTGCATTTAATCCTGTACTTCATAATATTGTAATCTGCCAAGTGTTTAACCTGTAGTATTTTGTACTTAATCATATCCTGATGTAACTATCACTATTTAATCATATCCTGATGTAACTATCACTATCTGCTGTATTATTGAATTGTGGTTTGTCACACTTGAACAAAAATTATTGTATTACTTGTATTGTAACACTTGAAATGTATTTGCTTGCGATTGTAAGTCGCCCTGAATAAGGGCGTCTGCTAATAAATAAATAATAATAAAGCACAGAGAGGTCTGGTAAAGCACATAATGAAACATGGCAAACCATGATAAACTATGATAAATGCATGGGGAAGACTACAACATTACTGTGCAAATTTACTATGGTCTCTGTGTCACACTGTACAGGTGATATCAGCCTGTGCATCAATCTTCATCAAAGCTCTGCATACACTGCTGGCCTCCTATACTGTAGTAGCTTCTGCTTGCAGTTGGGTATAATATCATATACTTTAGATTATTATTATTTATTTTACATATTTCATTTTTAACCTGTCCATTCTCAATATTAACTTGAATACCATTCAGAACTGCTCTGTAGTTTAGCTGCATTTACCCTGTTCATTGCACTTGCACTCTGATCATATCGGTAGCAAAAGAGTGAAACCAATAGCTGCCGGAGAAGCATGCTGATTATCTATTAATATTTCATATTGAGAGAGATTTGTTTGCAAAGCCTCTCTTTGGTACTACTTTGTCCCACAGTAAAAGCATAGCTAAGTGTAATAAAGCAGGGTGAAAGCATTGGTAAAGCTCATAGTAGTTGAGCATTGTAAAGACTTGTGATGTATAGTAAAGTATAGACATGGCAAACCAGGGTTATGAATGGGGGAAAATTCATGTGCAGATCTACCAGGGTAACCTTTCTAAGGGCCATGTTAGTCTCACCGCCCTGAGAGTTTCTCATGAGACTGCTCTTTGATTCGGTATGCTGTTGCAGGGTTCCCTTAATCATGTCACGTGTTTAAAACCTGTGTGATAGAGCAATACCCGTCTCTGTGTTTCCTTCAGCCCCACCAGACAGCAGCAGCAGCTTGTTTTTCTCATCCCGACAGCAGGGTTAGTGCTTGAGGGGAACTGCTGATATGAATCACTTCTATGTAAGAGAATGGGCTTTTCTTTTCTTAGTTGTATTTAGTTTAAAGATTTGCACCCACAAGCTGCTGGGGTCAACTCCAGAGATGAAACATCCTCTAGTTGTTTTCAGTCACTGCGCTCTATCAGCGCAGCCACATCTTCACCCTCAAGTGCTTTTCGCTTTCTGTCACTTTCACTGGAAGCACAAATGAGGTCCGTGCTCTGCATCACATGAAACCCTCAGCAGCACGCTGAGCCAGAAACGCAGGCAGGCTGTAGGAGTGCATCAAGAGAGCTGAGAAGTGACTGGCAACCCTCCCCACCCTTTCCCAACACACACCCTGGAGCCGGACAGGCAGCATCAACCAGAAACATAGCTGTTCTCCGCAGTCTCGAGGCGATGCTGATCAAGGCCCACTGGGTATCTGGGTGCAGTAAATGCAGCAGTGAGGAGGTATTATATTTCACTCTGGGTATCTGGGTGCAGTAAATACAGCAGTGAGGAGGTATTATATTTCACTCTGGGTATCTGGGTGCAGTAAATACAGCAGTGAGGAGGTATTACAGTACTGTGCAAAAGTTTTAGGCAGGTGTGAAAAAATGCTGTAAAGTAAGAATGCTTTCAAAAATAGACATGTTAATAGATTATATTTATCAATTAACTAAATGCAAAGTGAGTGAACAGAAGAAAAATCTAAATCAAATCCATATTTGGTGTGACCACCCTTTGCCTTCAAAACAGCATCAATTCTTCTAGGTGCACTTGCACAAAGTCAGGGATTTTGTAGGCATATAGTCAGGTGTATGATTAAACAATTATACCAAACAGGTGCTAATGATCATCAATTCAATATGTAGGTTGAAACACAATCATTAACTGAAACAGAAACAGCTGTGTAGGAGGAATAAAACTGGGTGAGGAACAGCCAAACTCAGCTAACAAGGTGAGGTTGCTGAAGACAGTTTACTGTCAAAAGTCATACACCATGGCAAGACTGAGCACAGCAACAAGACACAAGGTACTTATACTGCATCAGCAAGGTCTCTCCCAGGCAGAAATTCCAAGGCAGACAGGGGTTTCCAGATGTGCTGTCCAAGCTCTTTTGAAGAAGCACAAAGAAACGGGCAACGTTGAGGACCGTAGACGCAGTGGTCGGCCAAGGAAACTTACTGCAGCAGATGAAAGACACATCATGCTTACTTCCCTTCGCAATCGGAAGATGTCCAGCAGTGCCATCAGCTCAGAATTGGCAGAAAACAGTGGGACCCTGGTACACCCATCTACTGTCCGGAGAAGTCTGGTCAGAAGTGGCCTTCATAAGACTTGCGGCCAAAAAGCCTTACCTCCGACGTGGAAACAAGGCCAAGCGACTCAACTATGCACGAAAACACAGGAACTGGGGTGCAGAAAAATGGCAGCAGGTGCTCTGGACTGATGAGTCAAAATTTGAAATATTTGGCTGTAGCAGAAGGCAGTTTGTTTGCCGAAGGGCTGGAGAGCGGTACATGAATGTCTGCAGGCAACAGTGAAGCATGGTGGAGGTTCCTTGCAAGTTTGGGGCTGCATTTCTGCAAATGGAGTTGGGGATTTGGTCAGAATTAATGGTCTCCTCAATGCTGAGAAGTACAGGCAGATACTTATCCATCATGCAATACCATCAGGGAGGCATCTGATTGGCCCCAAATGTATTCTGCAGCATGACAACGACCCCAAACATACAGCGAAAGTCATGAAGAACTATCTTCAGCGTAAAGAAGAACAAGGAGTCCTGGAAGTGATGGTATGGCCCCCACAGAGCCCTGATCTCAACATCATCGAGTCTGTCTGGGATTACATGAAGAGAGAGAAGCAACTGAGGCTGCCTAAATCCACAGAAGAACTGTGGTTAGTTCTCCAAGATGTTTGGGCCAACCTACCTGCTGAGTTCCTTCAAAAACTGTGTGCAAGTGTACCTAGAAGAATTGATGCTGTTTTGAAGGCAAAGGGTGGTCACACCAAATACTGATTTGATGTAGATTTTTCTTCTGTTCACTCACTTTGCATTTTGTTAATTGATAAATATAAACTATTAACATGTCTATTTTTGAAAGCATTCTTACTTTACAGCATTTTTTCACACCTGTCTAAAACTTTTGCACAGTACTGTATATTTCACTCTGGGTATCTGGGTGCAGTAAATGCAGCAGTGAGGAGGTATTATATTTCACTCTGGGTATCTGGGTGCAGTAAATACGGCAGTGAGGAGCAGACTCTGGATTTCTATATTCTGCTGCTAGCTGCAGTAAGAGAAGTCTGTTTAAGGACACAGACAGAGCAGGCCCTGTGGTCAGAGGGAGGGGAAGTGAAATGGGGAAGCACTGGGTGGGGTGCGGTCTGGGGTCCTGACCACTTCAGCAGGGTAGCGAGCTGTGAGTCTGCCCCTGGAGAGATGTTGAGACTGCAGAAGGACTGCACTGTGGCTAAGCAGGGATGGAAATAAGACTGCCATTGAGTAGCAGTTTGATCTGTTCCTGGTTTCACTTTGAGTTTAATAAGACACACCTGAGCTTGTGACCTATACACTGTGGCTAATCAAACTCATAGGTGAAGCTGCTAAGAAAATAGGAGTCTTACTTCCATGCCTACCTACCAAGGCAGTGTCTCTCGCCCAATCTGTTCTAGGACTTACCAGCACTAAGTTTGTACAGAGAATGCAAACAAATTACAAGAGAATTGTCGGTTATAGTTCTGACTGCATCTGGGAATTCATTTTTTTAGGAGAAAACAACTTAAAAAAACATTCAAAAGTATGAGAAAGTAGCGAAACCTGCTGAGTCATTTCCAGGGACCGTGTCTCTGAAGCTGAACCGATTCAAACTGCATGGTAATAATTTCTTTCAGCCGTAGGAGGTTGGGTATTTTCTGACCTTCGCTGAAAACGTTTAGAGATCAGTCTTTTATAAAGCACATGTTTGAC
Organism: Acipenser ruthenus; assembly: GCF_902713425.1. Classification (NCBI taxonomy): domain Eukaryota; kingdom Metazoa; phylum Chordata; class Actinopteri; order Acipenseriformes; family Acipenseridae; genus Acipenser; species Acipenser ruthenus. The sequence goes on along the minus strand of NC_081200.1, from coordinate 42,148,661 downwards.
ACCCAAATAAAAACGAATTGAAGTCAACCCAGTAACTTTCTGTTCATTCAGTTTTGAGTCAGATTCTCGAATTGGGATCTAACCACACAATATATGGTAGTTTCTCACATGTGCTCTCCAAGAGACAGATGTGTCTAATGTGTTGCCATCTTCCGCAGTACTATTGCTGCTGAGCAAGGGTGCATACCTCACTACCCACCAGCTACAGGGATATAACAGATAGATGTGCCAGCATGTGTCCCTCCCTGTGCTGGAGCTCGGTGTCACATTATAGAGCTTTGTATGTATTAGGGGAACTTCTTTACCAGCTATGATGAAACTTGAAAAGGACATTATTCAACAGAAGTAACAATATCTATCTATCTATCTATCTATCTATCTATCTATCTATCTATCTATCTATCTATCTATCTATCTATCTATCTATCTATCTATACATATACATATATATATATAGAGAAACTTTGTTTTGACATCCTTTAGCATATGGAGTATCGGAATGTGGGTGTATATGGAGGGGTCTGTGTTGTCTTTGTACAGTGTTGTGCAGGTCATGGCAATCTACGTTTTCATGTTACTCATGGCTCTCTCTATATCATTCTGCATTTGTAGCCGTCGCTGGTAATGTGTGTTATTAGATTTTGATGGTAGGGCCGCCTGCAGCTTACATTTTATTTCTCAAGTCTTCTGATCTTTTAATGTTTGATCAAGCCAGAGTTAAAAACAAAAAAGGATAGCAAGATTGAAAGAGGGAGACTGGAATTAATCCAATTCATAGGCCACATATTCTAGGCTCCATTTGGACTTTTTGTTCAAATGCTAGTCATTTAGATGGCGTCAGATTGGAAGCTCTGAAATGTTACTCTGTTTCTTTGAAGGTTGTCAGTTGTTCTTCACCACAGCAAACAGCAAAACTCCTGCTGACTTCATTTGCATACCGGTGCCTTTTGAAATGAAGAAGCGACGACTGTGGCCTTATCATTACAACTTGACAAACAAGACCTCTTAAAAAAAAAAAAAAAAAAAAAAAAAACCCACCATCATCCCTTTCCGATTTCTCCCTTGCTCTTTAATGCTTCTTCATTGCAGTCTAATTCACACCTAGCTCTGGAGCCGTGGCTCTCGTAAATGACTTGGTTTGCAGCACTTCCGAGTATAAGCACACAACACAAAGTGTTTGTTAAATGGAGGATCACAGTCCACCACTTAGGTGTCTTTGTTTGCTCCGCTATGAAAGCATGTTTGTGTCTCGCATTGATCTTCCAGGGTCTGTAGTGATGGCTTTCTGCATGAGGTATTAATTATGTCATTAATTATAAGTTTTACATTATGTGTATGTGTGTGTCTTTTATAGTTAAGTTGTTTTTAATCATTATGTTTAAATTGTGTGTGAATGTGTTTTTATAGTCCTTTTAATGTGTTTACCAATCCAGTTGCTTTTATATGCTTTTATATTAAGTTTCTATACAGTATTGTGTAAGTTTCTTTCATTTCCCAGCGGCAAAACCAGCTATGTGCAGTTTTGCACAGCCTAACACGACTCAAAGTCACAGATAGGTGTCTGAGCTAAACGCCAAAAGGCAGGAGATTAGCAGAGATAGTGTGAGATGGGGGGGGGGGCTGAAAGACAAGGTGGATGCGCTCTGCTACGTACAATGTGGTATGCAATGTGTCATGGACAGAGCGCAACCCCCCCCCACACCTTTCCCCCGCAGAGGGAGTGTGCAATGACAGAGTGGAAACCCCTATCATTGATCAGAAGTAAGACAAATGGGAGTGTAAAAGTCTTTTCATCTCTTTCGAATTGACGCCATCCGTGCTTTCTGATACAAACATACTCACTGAGCTGTACTGAGGCCTTCTTCAAAGTCAGTTTGAATCTCGTTCTTATACGATTGTATTGGAGGTATACCTATCTTGTATATAAAGTGTTTTTGTCCTGTCTCTGGGTTCCTAGTCTTCCTCTCGGTTCCCCATACTTGCTATTTTCTATTAAAAGAAAGATAACATGTCAGAAATGGGAACGTCGTTGAATTAAATGTGTGCTTTTTTTGTGGTGTAACACTTGTGTTAAATTCAGTGTTTTAACTGCCCCTGCTTTCCCACTGTCCTGATTGAAGTGACAGGGAAAGCACAGTGAGAGAAACGGTGAAACCTGATGAAATTCAGTGTTTTAACTGTCCCTGCTTTCTCACTGTCCTGATTGAAGCGACAGGGAAAGCACAGTGAGAGAAACGATGAAACCTGATGAAATTCAGTGTTTTAACTGTCCCTGCTTTCTCACTGTCCTGATTGAAGTGACAGGGAAAGCACAGTGAGAGAAACGGTGAAACCTGATATCTACCAGATATCTATCAAAATGTAGTGGCCAGTGTTAGTGTAAGAATTGTCATGGGAAATGTTGGGGGTATTGGTTCAGCGATGTTTGACTTGCCATGTCTGTGTGATTGACGCAGGGATTGTTTAGCTAAGACTGGAGAGAGAGCGGGAGTAAAGAAAATGGTGATGTTCTTGTTCAGTTATGTGTACAGATCTGATTTAAATAAACCAAGGACCAAACGGCTACAATAGTAACAGGGCCGGAGCGACCTCCTATCTTAGATATTGGGTCCCCTGGTGTTAACAAGGACCTACTGAATGTTTGCTTATTAATTTAGCTTGAAACTTGTTTATTGTTCATGGTTTCAGTTCCTTTATTGACAAAATAGATTTTTCTATTTTCGATGACAATCTTGGTTTGTTTTATTAAAGGCATTTTGTAAATTCAAATAGTTTTTTCCAAATACAATTGCATTTTGTATTGAAAATAGTGTTTCCAAATTAGTTTGTATTTTGTATTTTGTATTAAATACATTTACCTAAGTATTTTGCCCAAGCTTGGTGGTATTTGCAGACAACACAAAAATAGGAGGAGTGGCAAACACTGTTGCAGCAGCAAAGGTAATTCAAAATGATCTAGACAGCATTCAGAACTGGGCAGACACATGGCAAATGACATTTAATAGAGAAAAGTGTAAGGTACTGAACGCAGGCAATAAAAATGTCCATTATAAATACCATATGGGAGATACTGAAATTGAAGAAGGATTCTAGAGTTTATGTAGACTCAGAAATGTCCTCATCTAGACAATGTGGGGAAGCTATAAAAAAGGCCAACAAAATGCTTGGATATGTAGTGAAAAGTGTTGAATTTAAATCAAGGGAAGTAATGTTAAAACTTTACAATGCATTAGTAAGACCTCACCTAGAATATTGTGTTCAGTTCTGGTCACCTCGTTACAAAAAGGATATTGCTGCTCTAGAAAGAGTGCAAAGAAAAGCGACCAGAATTATTCTGGGTTTAAAAGGCATGTCATATGCAGACAGGCTAAAAGAATTGAATCTATTCAGTCTTGAACAAAGAAGACTACGCAGCGATCTGATTCAAGCATTACAAATTCTAAAAGGTATTGACAACATCGACCCAAGGGACCTTTTCAACCTGAAAAAAGAAACAAGGACCAGGGGTCACAAATGGAGATTAGATAAAGGGGCATTCAGAACAGAAAATAGGAGGCACTTTTTTACACAGAGAATTGTGAGGGTCTGGAACCAACTCTCCAGTAATGTTGTTGAAGTTGACACCCTGAGATCCTTCAAGAAGCTGCTTGATGAGATTCTGGGATCAATAAGCTACTAACAACCAAACGAGCAAGATGGGCCGAATGGCCTCCTCTCGTTTGTAAACTTTCTTATGTTCTTTTTCGTGTTTTTACAGCAAGTGTTGAAAGTTGTAACGCTTTCACACTCTTTCACGCTACAGAGATCTCATTTTGGAGTGCATCTTGCTTTCTTCCAAACCCAATATGGCGGTATGACCAGGCAAGTCACACTGTAGGTAAAGCCCCTTTCACACTGGCATGCTGTACCCAGGTCAGGTCAGAACCTACCCGGGTCAGGACCTGGTGTCATGCAGGTCAGGTACGCGATTTCACACTGCTTTTGATACAGCAGGGTTGACCTGGGTGACAGACGCAAGTACACAATACGCGTATCAATGTCCCGGAAGCAGCTTGTTACTGACGCTTCCATCCAAGCTGTTCTGGATTGAACCGTCGGCTCAAGTGTTGATCAGTGCAAATGTTACTTCATCCCTGCTTCAGTCTGGCTTATGGTGTGTCTCAATCAACAAAAATCTGGCTAAACAGAATAAACAGAAATGTTCCTTGCGGAAGTGGAACCTTCACCCTTCACGCAGGCGTGGCTGTTTGTTAATGCGTTGGCTCACGAACGGCCGTCAAGCACTTTGTCTCGCTCAACCCGGGTCAAAGCGTGTCAACTCACATCCTGAGATGGGTCGCTGGGACCTGGGTACGTGGTTTCACACTGCGCGGGATTGTAACCCTGGTAGCCAGGACCTGGGTCTGGACCCGGATAGGAGTGCCAGCGTGAAAGGGGCTTAAGAAAGTGCTGAGCAGGAGCTTAATCTAAGAAAAGTACTTCTCCAGGTTCAGCTGTTTCAATTCAGATCCACTGTTATTTAAACAGGGTACATACCCCATGATCGTAGGTGGAGTGCTGTGAGGAAGGGAGGCTTGTGAGTTACTCGGCTGTCCTTGTTTGTGGATTAATAACAACAGTACAGTATAAACGTTCATGAAGTGTCACCTATAAATATTAAGAAGGGAACTGTGTCTTATTTTACCTTCAGATGCATTTCTCTTGGTATTAAAAAAGTGAGACTTCTCAAGAACTGTCACAGCCTAGATGAGTTCATAATAATCAGGTGTACATACATATTAATGTGTTATTTAACTAGGAGATTTACCCAATAAGACTGAGGCTTCATTTACAAGGGGGTCCTGGAAAACAATAACAAAAGACAATAGCAATGTATGAACACCACAATAAAAACGTGTGGTTCAAACTGAATCCGCAGCATGCAGAGATCTAAGACCAGTATAAATAAGACGCATATTACTTATTAATGTGGAGTGAAGGAGAAGCATTGGCAGGAGGTTCGAAGCAATTCCCAAATACGATCTTTAAAAGCAGAGAAAGAAAGGTTTTCCATTTCCATCTTCATACTGTGATGGAAACAGTTCCACGTCTTCGGGAGCTGATCGTACACATGATGTGTTGCTGTTGCAGGGCGTGTGCTTACCTTCCAAGCAGCCAACAGAGGGCGCCAGAGACAGCCACTCATTCAGAGAGGTGCTTCAGGGCTGTCACGCCACCCGCTCCTTTTTTTTTTTTTTTTTTTAAATAACAAGATATTTTTTTTTTATTGTCAGGAATCAAACGGTAAAACAGTGTCGTTATGACTGGAGAGTTTGACCAAAACAGATAAAGGGAAATTTTCTTATTCTTTTTTTTGTGTAACTTTTTCAGCGCCTTAAATGTCAAATTCATGACACTCCTGAATGTCCTAAATACATTTCCCAGCAATATGTCATAAAATACTGACTAAGAAGCACAGTTAATAAAAAAAAAAATAGAAATAACATGTTTGAATATATTTTACAAATATCGAAATATTAGCCTGCTTTAAAAAAAAAAAAATACACTGTACAAAACATATATATCTACATATATTTTTTAAATTTGTAACTCTGCTTGTAGTTTTATAAACACATCTTTAAATCTATAATCCTGATCGTTTTGGTTTCTTATGCCACGTCATTTGAATTGCTAAGTCTGTTCTAGTCCTGCACTGTACTGTGACTTGCATAACACAACGGTTGTAAGACTCATGGCGTCCAAGTTATTTTTTGAAAAATGCTGAGAAGGAGGTTATGGCTATAGAGGGGTGCAGTAAACCCTGATGTTTTGCAGTAGTTACTCATTTACAGGTTCCCTTTCTATGTAATAGTTTCCCTGCTCCAATATATATGTGGTCAAGCTAAATCAGCAGTTACTGTAACCAATCTGTCCTGACCACATTCTCCCATGTTTTAGAGCTCATCTCCGATCAGGTGAGACTAATCAGCCCAGCTCCACTCTCCCAAGACTGGCTAGTCTGCCTGTTAGAGAGGAAGCAAGACACAATACAGGGATTGAAATAAAAAAAAAACAATAACCTGCCTTAACTCACATACAGAATACTATTTACAATCCCACTGCACACGTAGAAACAAATGAGCAGCCACTGTGCGGTACATCCGCTCCGCACACAGCACTGAGGGGAGACCTTAGCACTTACTCATACCTGGGGGGTATTAAATACTCAATTTGAGCCGGGGGGGGCTCAGTCACGGGTTGAAAGAACAAATGAATCAGGAAGAAGGAGATGGGATGGTTTTGTTTGTTATGCTATGTTAAGGAAGTTCTGTTTAGTTAAGTGTGATGACAATTCCAGCAGTGTGTGTTTTATAATAAATTGGATCCACCGAGTATGCAGGGTTCCACATTCACGAGGGGGGACCAAAGGAAAAACGTTCTTTCTTCTTTTGATTAGTTTTTGCTTTGTTTTCTCATATTGTTTAGGTTGTGTTTGTAGGTGCATAACTATCTGACTTCCTGTAGTGTTTATTAAAAAGCTGCTATATTCCTTGAACTTAAGAACATAAGAAAGTTTACAAATGCGAGGAGGCCATTCAGCCCATCTTGCTCATTTGGTTGTTAGTTATTGATCCCAGAATCTCATCAAGCAGCTTCTTGAAGGATCCCAGGGTGTCAGCTTCAACAACATTACATTACTTCTTGGCAAATTAAACCACACACAGGATGTTTGTCGAAAACCCCCACAATTAATGAATATTAGTCTTTTTTTTTTAAATAAAGGCCTCTGACTGAATGAGATAAAGGTAAAGTAATTCTGGTTTCACTGACATTTTAGTCTCTGTATCTGTTTGCTTTAAGACTGTGAAATTTACCATAAAAGTATACTGTGTTGGCAACGGACTTTCAAAACTTATTTTTAGACCAAATGCTTGAGGAAGCTCTCAGCTCAGGATCTCGACGCAACAGTTTTTGTGAGTCAGTGCCTGGCAATGTTGCTGCATGAAAAGAGCTTACAGGTCGGACTAAAAATACATTATCAAAATCCCAGACACATAGTACAGACATACAAAGCTGTGGAGTAATGGTGATAGCGCAAAGGTTGTAGTGAGTTCCAGTCTAACAATACAACCCTTCATCTGTATTGAAACATCATCTGAGTTCACTGCAGGGAAGTCAGTCTGCCCCATCTGTATTGAAACATCATCTGAGTTCACTGCAGGGAAGTCAGTCTGCCCCATCTGTATTGAAACATCATCTGAGTTCACTGCAGGGAAGTCAGTCTGCCCCATCTGTATTGAAACATCATCTGAGTTCACTGCAGGGAAGTCAGTCTGCCCCATCTGTATTGAAACATCATCTGAGTTCACTGCAGGGAAGCCAGTCTGCCCCATCTGTATTGAAACATCATCTGAGTTCACTGCAGGGAAGTCAGTCTGCCCCATCTGTATTGAAACATCATCTGAGTTCACTGCAGGGAAGTCAGTCTGCCCCATCTGTATTGAAACATCATCTGAGTTCACTGCAGGGAAGTCAGTCTGCCCCATCTGTATTGAAACATCATCTGAGTTCACTGCAGGGAAGTCAGTCTGCCCCATCTGTATTGAAACATCATCTGAGTTCACTGCAGGGAAGTCAGTCTGCCCCATCTGTATTGAAACATCATGTGAGTTCACTGCACGGAAGTCAGTCTGCCCCATCTGTATTGAAACATCATCTGAGTTCACTGCAGGGAAGTCAGTCTGCCCCATCTGTACTGAAACATCATCTGAGTTCACTGCAGGGAAGTCAGTCTGCCCCATCTGTACTGAAACATCATCTGAGTTCACTGCAGGGAAGTCAGTCTGCCCCATCTGTATTGAAACATCATCTGAGTTCACTGCAGGGAAGTCAGTCTGCCCCATCTGTATTGAAACATCATCTGAGTTCACTGCAGGGAAGTCAGTCTGCCCCATCTGTATTGAAACATCATCTGAGTTCACTGCAGGGAAGCCAGTCTGCCCTATCTGTATTGAAACATCATCTGAGTTCACTGCAGGGAAGCCAGTCTGCCCCATCTGTATTGAAACATCATCTGAGTTCACTGCAGGGAAGTCAGTCTGCCCCATCTGTATTGAAACATCATCTGAGTTCACTGCAGGGAAGTCAGTCTGCCCTATCTGTATTGAAACATCATCTGAGTTCACTGCAGGGAAGCCAGTCTGCCCCATCTGTATTGAAACATCATCTGAGTTCACTGCAGGGAAGCCAGTCTGCCCCATCTCTATTGAAACATCATCTGAGTTCACTGCAGGGAAGCCAGTCTGCCCCCAAATAGTCCAGGCTGTGTGACTCATCCTGTGCTCCCAGCGGCACTGCTTTAACTGGATGAGCTTCTCTGGGACCCCCGGCTGTGTCTTTTAAAGAACTGCCACGGCTGGCCTGCCTTGCACAGACAGGAAGCACTGCGACCAGAAGCTGGAAGTCATGTGACCCATCGGTTTTCATTAGCCCTGAGTGTGCACAGGAAATGCATTCAGTGTAATCTACACCATCTGAAAAACACAGGTTAACGATAGCAGAGAGAATATGAAATTGACCTAGATAGCAGCCTCTCTCGGGTCATCCTCCATACCACTGTTTTTGTTGCACAAAGACTTACAAGAAAGTTCTTTTGGCTGGTTGGCTTATTTACTATTAAACAGGCAGTCAGGCAGGCAGGGATATTGGTAGGAGTTTATATCTACTGTAGACAGCAGCTCTCAGAGCTCTCTCTCACCACACGAGGAGGCAGCTTTAGAAAATAAAGACTTGTGCCAATATCTTAATGTCCTCATAATGACTAACATGGGCCGTCATTCCCCACTTATCCTAATAACAGACAACATGAGTCTCAATCATCTTTTATTTGTTCAGTATAAAAAAGCAGCAGCATCTTCTTTATTGCACTTGCATTTCACCACCTTAACCAGTATTTCCTTTATGTATGTACAGTGACATCCTGTCCTTCTCAATAAAATACCAAGCTACTATCAAATCCCCATAAGGTGTTGATCACAAATGCACTCAGACTTTCCTCCACTCTCTTCCCCCGACACTGATCTCCTGGGGGGCTGGTCTGGACCCCTGGTCTGCATTCATGGTAAGAGATGCACATTCGTTCTTTGTTTTTTAAACGTTGCGTGCCTTCAGTAGATGGGTGTATTGCGGGTTCAGTGGAAACTCTGATAGTAACCTCCTGACACATGGCACACGTCATGGTTACCAGAATGGGAGCTAAAAAAAACAAACTATTAAAAACACACTCCTAGCAAGTTTAAACTTTTAAACTTCTAAAAACAGAAGAAGCTTCAGAGTTCTGGTTGCTCATAGTGAGGTGAAAGGAATACTTGTAGAATTTCAACAAAATATTGAATTCCATGCTGGCCAGCTGGAACTTGGATTTTTACATGGGCACAATTCCTTAGTTGTATCGATTTTATCACAATGCCGGTCTGTAAAAGAACATGTACAGCAGCAAAGAACGTACAAAGATAAGCTCTTTAGTTCAATGGAAAGCGTAAGATGACACTCTTTATATGGTGTGAAGTACCACTCTACAGGATCTGTCTTGCTTGTGTATGAATTTGAAACGCTATCAGTAAAGCGTGAGGCTGGGTTTAATAAACACAATGAAGTCCTATAGTTTTGAACACAAATATAGTTTTACTCTGCAATGTATGCAACTACGTAACTTAGAACTTCACATTTTCAAATTTGAATATAATCATTTTAATGGTATAAAACTAGTAAGAAGCTACTCAGAATAATCCTTTGTCTGCTTCATGTTTCAAGGTGGAAATAGACCAAAGCTTTGCAAAGACTAAAAGTAAGTGCTATGCATCTTGCTAAGTGATCTTGTTGGTATAGTGTCTCCTAACCTAAACACAAGATACAGATATGCAGAGCTGCTGAGAAGATACTGCACTTGTAAAGGAACTGCTAGTTTTGATGGACGTGTGCCCAGGAGAGTGCAGGCAGCAATATGTAAAAGGCCATTGTTTTATGTGTAGAATGGACACTACTCTGTATTGGTACACAGGACAGGCTGTGTGGTGCTGTAGAAATGGGAAATGTCTTTTTCAGGTTGGGTTTGTGTGGAGGGCAGACTTCATGCGACACTGTGTTTAGGAGCAGTCCTTTTTATTTTTTTTTTCCGGTTTGGTCGGGCTGCAGCTCGAAATCTTCTTTTGAAGATCCGGCTGTCAAACCCAGTTGTTCCCTCCTCTGGCGCCATTTTGTAGATGATAAAAAAAGTGAGTTTGTGTGACATGGAAGGCTTGACTTGCACTGTTGAAGCGCTTTCTGGTTTACATATTATGCATTAGCCATAGTCCCTTTTTTGAAATGTAACTAAAAGTGACTGTTATGTTTTCACATCAAATGTAATGTGTTACTACATTTGTGGAACCATTACAGTTACTGAAAAAATGTACCGTATTCCTTCGAATTTAAGAAGCCCCCGAATTTAAGACCGTCATAGCATAACCGTCAAAATCAAATAAAGATGCATTAACAAAGATGCATTGACTCATATAAGAAAACGACGTATGGAGGCAGTTAGCAGCCATCTCTGTCACACAGAGTATCACAGTTGTGATCTGCTTCTCATTTCCAGTCGTGGTTACTCGCACATGCTTGTCTCTCTTTTTGTGAACTGTGGTATTGCTTGGCAAGTAGAAAAATACGGGGGGCTGATTAGAACTGAGCCTAATAATGAAACGCTGAAATTGTAAAAGCTTCTCTTCAAATTCCTCAGGAAGCTACCAACGGTTTGTGACAGGGAGGACCCTGTCGCTGGTTCAGCTGCGCTGCTGCTGTGGTAAACAGGAAGGCTTGCCTGGAGCTGAGCTGATTGGGAGGTCCTGATTGGCTGGGGGGCGTGCCTGGGGAGCTGAGCTGATCGGGAGGTCCTGATTGGCTGGGGGGCGTGCCCAGGGAGCTGAGCTGATCGGGAGGTCCTGATTGGCTGGGGGGGCGTGCCCAGGGAGCTGAGCTGATTGGGAGGTCCTGATTGGCTGGGGGGGCGTGGCCGGGGAGCTGAGCTGATCGGGAGGTCCTGATTGGCTGGGGGGGGCGTGCCCAGGGAGCTGAGCTGATCGGGAGGTCCTGATTGGCTGGGGGACGTGCCTGGGGAGCTGAGCTGATCGGGAGGTCCTGATTGGCTGGGGGGGCGTGCCCGGGGAGCTGAGCTGATCGGGAGGTCCTGATTGGCTGGGGGGGCGTGGCCAGGGAGCTGAGCTGATCGGGAGGTCCTGATTGGCTGGGGGACGTGCCCGGGGAGCTGAGCTGATCGGGGGGTCCTGATTGGTTGGGGATCGTGCCCTTGGAGCCTACGTCTGATTAAGAACCCAGCAGCACTAGTTCGAGGCTACTGCCCCACGGCCACAGCTACACAGGCGGACGCTGAGCGAAAGCAGGATAACTACTACAGAAACCTTCAACTGCCAGTCAGTCACGCTGCTGTTTGTGTACTCGGCCTGTCACATCTTGTGTTTGGCGATTTTAATACACGCATCACTATACTGCACTCGAATTTAAGACGCAGGCTATTTGAGAAGAAAACATTGGTTTAAAAAGTGCGTCTTAAATTCGAAGGAATACGGTAATCGGATTACAGTAATGCATTACTCCCCAACATTTATTATATGTGTGTGTGTGTGTTTGCTTCAAGTATCAAAGAACTAATAATAAAAAAAATAATAATAACTGGATCCTTCTAGGCAGTATTTATGTGCTCCTTGTTGGTGAAAGAGAATTTGTTCACTCTAATTACAATAATCCGAAAACTAACAAAAACATGGCAAATACAATGTAATCTTAACAAATGTAAAGTGCTGCACTCGGATCACAAAGGTGTTGGTTTCAAATACTGGGGCACCGAACTACAACAAGCTCACTTCTGGAAATCCCAGTGCTAAAACATTGAGTTATGAAGCCAGGTTGAGGAACTGATTCTGTAGTATTAACCTAGAACACAGAAGTGTTAGGGCAATCTATTGATGTTTTAAAAAATCCCCAAAAGAGTTGACAGAGTAGAACCCTAGCCGCAAGCCATTCAGAAATTATATAAGAACCTGTATAGAAAGCAGGGGACGCAGAGACGTGCAGCACAGCCCACTTCCTCTAGGAATGCAGAAGACTGTACGGGACTGTGACGGGGTGCCGGCCCCTTATTAATTTATATTTTTGTACTGTTATGATTTATTACTGTTTTTATGTATATATGTGTTTGCTCCTTTTATTATTAATGTGAGTTTGCGTTTGTGTCTTTTGGATCGGCAGGGAGGGGGTTAAATTCCTCCCTGCCAAAATACATGTGAGAAATTACAATCGAGTAATTGTTAATTATTGATTAATTGGGCTCCAGCCACAAACTATAAAAGTCAGGAGAGCGCCTTGGTCAGGGGAGAGAGCTAAGAGGAGGAAGGTGAAACAATACTGTGAGCACAAGAAAGACATATACCAACTGTGAGACCTTGTAGGTACTTGTTCTAGAAGAGTACTTGTGTTTTGTTCTGTTTTACTTTGGCCCCTGTGCCATTTGTTTTCTGAGTGTTTTGTTTTGATTAAACTGTTTATTTTGTTTAATAAAGCACTGAACGCTGTAGTGTTTCAGTTGGCCGCACCATTACTTGTTTTGAGTCTGTGTTTGTGGTCTGACGTCACCCCTGCAAAGCCACCTGTTCACAGGCACAGAGGATGAAACCGAGATCAGTCAAAAAAACACTTTTCAAAAGGTTTCTTGCAGGAAGGCCAGAAACAGCAAAAGAAATACAATAATTTGAGAACAGGATCTCCCTGTTGGGAGCGGGTCTGCCCTCTCCTTTCATGCTGAGAGACGAGATCCTGGCCCATCCCAGTTCTAAAGAAATCCCTTTCTGATGATGTTGCCTCCCTTATCCAATAATGTACTGAACAGAAACACACAATTTAAACAGGCAGAGCAATGCAAACGAAGGCGAGTTCAAATGCAGACGCCGGGCAGTATCTTCCCAGTGTGAAGTGGCTACTATTGCTGCCTACGGGACTAGGTAAGGTCCTTCCAGGTGCTGCTTAGGATCAGCCTGGCTCTCCGTCGAGCCCGTGAAGGCTTGAATCACACCTTGTAACAGGAGATCATCTTCAGGGCGCGGTCCTCTACTGCGCTTGCCAGCCAGGATGATCCCACACACGTTCTGTGGGCTTCCGGTCCTAGTGCTGTGGAGGGCAGGTCAGTACTGATGTCTGGTCTGTGGCTTCAATACACTGGCCATATCGAATGCTGGAAGAAACAAGCCTGCACTCGTGAGCAGCAGGTTAAACACAGCCGGTTCCACCCGTAGCCTAGCCTGCCCCCACCAGCATCGCAGGGCAGTGTTGGTGTTGATGTTACAGGGGGATGTTCTCCAGAGGGGAAAGCCAGCCGTTCACAGCCTGGTCATATCTGTACCTAACTGCCTGGCAGTCCCTGAATCTGCGTCTCGCTTCCCGTCCAGCAACAAAGATCATCACACCTGCTGCTTCTTTATTCACACTCTCTTGCTTAGTTTCACATTTGTTTTTCTCTCTTTTCATATGTACATCTGTCCATCTGATGTTCAAGAATAAATGTGCTCGACAGATCAGTTAGTTTTCTTTGTATGTTAAGCTACACCTCTGTCTAGGGGTGTAATTATTCCATGTGTCCTGATGAATCGTGACACTTTCTTTACATGATATATAGAGGTCTGTATCGTGATAGAAGAACAAAAGCACTTTGCAGCTTGTTGTACTTCACCAAACGCTTCTTGAATGAAGGACACGTGTATTTTGTAGTTGGTATGAATACATACTCTACCTATCTAATTGAATCGACCTTTTTTTAACAAAATAAAAATCATTAAATGATCATTTGATCTTGGTATACATCACCCAAGTAGCCAACTGCATGTATGGTGATGCGTATCGTATAGCGCCCTGCATATCGTGGGACTCATTGTATCGTTCCACCACTGCCTCCGTCAGGCAGCTCTCCACTAAGGTCTCGTGCTGTCTGCCCCTTCGGACTCTGAGGACCTCCCTGTGAGGAGACCAGTTCTTTGCTTTATTAGCATTGGTACTCTGTAACATTGGGGTTTGTAAAAGAAGGCCACACCTTCATTTGAGGGTTCATTTATAAAAATATATATATATATATATATATAGAACACCATTACATCATGTAACAATTTTATTACATGTCGTCAATGAGTCACTGTACTTATCTGTAAATAGAATTTACACAGGAGTCGACCCTTTTTGATAATAGTAATAGTTTTTATAAAGGTATAAAAAAGAATGATTCACCTTTTGCGCTTTAGAAAATTATTTTGGAAATAAAGTTGAGTCTGGAATTTATTATTTTATTTTTTTTACCTGTATATATTACAATAATAGAAATAATTTCAAATGTAAAGCTTTCAGTAGAGTTTTTTTCATTAAAGAAATTAAGTTTTTTCTTTTATATATATATATATATATATATATATATATATATATATATATATATATATATATAATTTGACCTTTTTATAAATGAATAATAATTTACACTATTGGGTTAAAAAGCTTTGCTGGGTTCTATCCATCGTTTATAGTGTTTGGTTGCCCCCTCTCGTCATGTTGGTGGGTGTTTCTGATGCACGCTGCACTGCATTAGGCCTGCAAGTGAATTGAGGGTGTGTTTCCCATGCACAAGTCTATACAGTTGTAAATTACTTCTAATACATTCCAATAGAGACATGACTTATAATGCCCTTCGCAGCACCACAGGCAGCCCCGAGCCCTTGAGACCCCAGCGCTGGTCTCAGTTTTATTGAGCCCCGAGCCCTTGAGACCCCAGCGCTGGTCTCAGTTTTATTGCAGCCCTGAGCCCTTGAGACCCCAGCGCTGGTCTCAGTTTTATTGCAGCCCCGAGCCCTTGAGACCCCAGCGCTGGTCTCAGTTTTATTGCAGCCCTGAGCCCTTGAGACCCCAGCGCTGGTCTCAGTTTTATTGAGCCCCGAGCCCTTGAGACCCCAGCGCTGGTCTCAGTTTTATTGCAGCCCCGAGCCCTTGAGACCCCAGCGCTGGTCTCAGTTTTATTGCAGCCCTGAGCCCTTGAGACCCCAGCGCTGGTCTCAGTTTTATTGCAGCCCCGAGCCCTTGAGACCCCAGCGCTGGTCTCAGTTTTATTGCAGCCCAGAGCCCTTGAGACCCCAGCGCTGGTCTCAGTTTTATTGCAGCCCCCGAGCCCTTGAGACCCCAGCGCTGGTCTCAGTTTTATTTCAGCCCCGAGCCCTTGAGACCCCAGCGCTGGTCTCAGTTTTATTGATCCCCGAGCCCTTGAGACCCCAGCGCTGGTCTCAGTTTTATTGAGCCCCGAGCCCTTGAGACCCCAGTGCTGGTCTCAGTTTTATTGAGCCCCGAGCCCTTGAGATCCCAGCGCTGGTCTCAGTTTTATTGCAGCCCCGAACCTGGCTCCATACGAGATTTAAATAAAGGCTGATGAAACTCACTCCTGACCTTTTCAGTTTAGTTGAGCAGACTTAATCTGCCTATGATTAAAGTTAAACCTTTTCATTTTCCACTGCGCTGCTGCTGCTGTTGACACCTTGCACTCTGATTAATATCACTCGAATAACCACTGTTGGGGGGGGGGGGGGGGGGGCAGGAACACAGTGGAGGCAGTCTGACCTACTTGACTGGGATTGGGAGCGTGTGACTCGGCGGTTAGGGGTGAGCCGTGGTCACGCTCAGAGAATGCGGGGCAGTGTTTATATTCCACTGATATTTTTATCTGTTTGATTCCTCTCTCCTGCCTCTGTCTGCTTCTATTGAAGTCACGATTTCCTGCGTGGAAGTCAAGCGAGCTGACCTTCCTGTGTGGAGGTGTTCCTTCCGACGTACAGCCACTGCCTCCCATTACTGCCTGATGCCCGTATCAATGGACAGTAATAATAGCACGGCCAGCATGCTCTTATTCCAGCGGAGTCCAGTCTGATTCACAGTTTCCATTCCTATATTTATATATAGTTTTGATCACTCAGAACTATTGTACTGTAGTCTGGTGTTTCTTTATATAAATGAAGAGCAGCAAGGTTGGTCATTTTTTCTTCTATTCTTCTGTTCTTGTGTGGGCAGTTAAAGCCAACAGGCAGGACTGTAAGGTGTGAAGGGTTCTTTCATGAAGTCTGCTTGAAGAGTTGTCAATCAGGTACTTGTATGACACACTGGGTCAATGATTTCCATTAACTGCCTGCAGCAATAAAGACGAGTGATGAAATTCTCATGCTGCAAGAGCTTGAAGGAATTACTGACTGATAAAGAGCTGTGAGACTAAAGTCAGAGTTTCCGTCCGGACGAAATGATAATGCTTAACTTGGAGGGGAAGTGATTAAAAAGGCACATGGAATTCTACAGTGTATAGATAATCAAAAGTGTAGAGTACAAATCCAGTAGGTCCTGCTGTAGTCTCTGCAATTCAGAAAGAGAGTCCAGGGAAAGACAGCCAGTCCAATCCCAGGGTTTAATGAGTTATAAGGATAGCTTGAGGGAATTGAATCTGTTTAGCAGAAAAAAGGAAGGATTAAGGGAGACTTCATTTCAAATCTTAAAAGCAGTTGACAAAGTTAGCCCTCGCTAATACATGAAGCACAGAGGTGCGAGACGGGAGGTAGGGGCATCTTTGTATGTAAGTGGATGGAATGGGTTACCAAGCCATGGTGTTGATGCTGAATCGATAGGATTAGATTTGAAGAGGGGGCTCCCGAGTGGCGCATCCAGTAAAGGCGCTCCGCGTGGAGTGCAGGATGTGCCCTATAGTCTGGAGGTCGCAGGTTTGAATCCAGGCTATGTCACTGCCGAGGCTGCAGTGGAGCCATTCAGGTCTGTGTTGTCCTCCAGTACTATAGGTCTGATGGCTTTGCTGTGGATCTGTAGTGCGAAAAAAGACGGCTAGGCAGGGACACGTTTCAGAGGATGCGTGTGTCAGCCGCCGTTCCCCGAGTCGCCCTGGGGGTTGCAGCGGTGAACCGGGATTTATAAAAAATACAGTTTCTTATTACTACTACTAATGATGATAATCCGTAATAAAACCTTGATTTCATGGGGCGGCAGCCTTCTCCGGGAGGTAAAGGGTTAAGTCAGTTAGCGAGCAGGCAGGTCCCTGTGAATCAGGAGTTCATTAATGCCTCCTCTCAGAGATACAAAGTTCAGTGTGAGCTTATCTGTGCTTATCTGAGACAGAGAAGCAGGGGGCAACGCCCCTAAACACATTACATCATCAGGAGTGCTGTGCAATCTCTGGTTTGTTTCCTTATTACTGGGTTCACTTTCCACCACCTTTCAGTGAAACCGCCCTCGCTCAGTCGCAGACAGAATACCTGCAATGCAGGAGAGCAGTCTGGCTGGACTGTGTTTGTATCAAATAAATACGCAGAAAACTGCCACAGTATGAGGGAGCAGTGACAAAGGCCCACTTTACAGGAATTGTCTTCCAGTATTTAACACAAACGGTGACGCAGCGCAAAAGTGTTGTCACACTGTATTCCGAAGGCGTACAGTGCATACAGGAGTAGAGCGAGTTCCTAATCAGTATTGTCAACAATGTTAATTTCTCATTTCCTGTCTGGTTGATCATTCATTTGAGATGTATTCAGTGAGATCTGTTGAGCTCCCTGAGTATCGACAAAGGGCTCCTTGTAAAAGTGCTCCCTTTTCTAGCGAAAGCCTCCTTTTTTAACAGGGAACGAGCTTGTTACCCTTAAAAGTTTACCACAGGAAATGTGTGCCGTTATCTTTCAGTTTTACCATGCTATTCCCACAGTTACTGTATACTGTGTATTTACCATAGTTTACCATGTTTTTTTTAATATGCTGTGCCGTACCGCTCTGCCTTTGTAAGCGTTCGTGACGAATCCGTGGGGTTTTTTTTTTTTTGGTTGGTTTACAACTGTAGTAATCATATCAGACCCCCTGGTGAAAGGAAAACAAGATTACAAGCTGCTTTAAATCACTCTGTATGGAAACCGCTTGCCATTGATTGGTACTCAATTGTATAGCGAGAAAGGCAGCTTTTCTTGTTGTGAAATTAAAAAACATGTTAAAGAGAATGGCTGTGATATTCTGTGTACCTGAACACCCCTAGTTGATAATATAGTATTATTGTTACTGTAGTATTACAGTACAAATGCACATTGATTTTTAAATAGCGCCCTTCACACCATGGCATCCCAGAGCGCTGTACAAAGTTGTCATGTGCACAATACACTCCAGCTACAACCAATTAAATACAAAGAGTATGCTTCCATTCAGACTTGAAAGAGTCCGGTGCTTGAACCTGCCTGCCTACCAGGGAAAACTGTAGGTTCATAATAATAATTATAATGAAATATGCCATAAATATGTACTTATTACTATTCCAGTTTTTGCAGACTTGCTATCTGTTCTCTTGCTGTTCTCCCCTCCCTGTCCTGCGCTACCTCTTTGTTTTCAGTCACAGTTCAGTTACCAGGCTAGCTGAGACTTCAGTATCTGCTACAGTTCCCTGTCTTCACGGCAGGATCAGGTTTCACTCTTCCTCATTAGAAGTTCCTGCCACACTGTCTTGAGCACCTGAGCGATGCAGCTACAGTTCAAAGATACCAAAGACAGTCAGGTCCTTCAGGACTTTATGCTCTCCGTTCAGCTTCAGGGATAGCGTGTCTCCCCAGGTCAGGTTGTACATGCCGCTCATGGTGACAGACGGCTGGCATTTTCAGTTCTTGATCTCCCTCTCGTTCAGCACGGTGTTGTTCCGATACAGCTTCACTGAGAAAGCAGTCGTGGCTTCCTGTTCCTCCTGCCCCGTCACCTGGATGTACACAAAGTACCAGCTGTCTTCAGGGACTATGAACTGGAACAGGTTGTTATTACTGACATCTCTGTCTTTGGCTGTACAAGAAAAGAACAGGGATTTTAGTGTACAGATACAGTAGATGGATGGATGGATGGATGGATATAGATAGATAAATAGATCGAGAGATAGATAGAGAGATGGATGGATAGATAGAGAGATGGAGAGAGAGATGTTTTTAAAAAAAGAGAAATCAGACCCTTGTAACTGCTGGATGGCGTGTTCAGTGTGCATTGTAGAAAGCAGGAGACTGACGGCTGTAATAACAGGTTTTGTAGTAATGTGCTTTCTCGGGCTCACGTGTGCCTGTGTCTGTGTCTGTGTCTGTGTGCGCGTGTACGTTTCAAGTCTGAGTTGTTTGGATGAAAAGAATCTGCGTCCTACCTTGTAATTGTAAAAGTGACTCTGTAACCGTCACTCTTGGAATATTTATTCTGAGAAATAAAATTCGGGTTTAGTGGCTGTGCTGACAAGGAGAGGGAACTCATCCTGCCCTACTCCCACTCCTGCTCCCTCCCTCCCAGTGTGGGAGTTATTCTTCATAGTGGGGTTACTGGCAGAGAGAAACTTGACTCAGGAAAACAGGAACAAAGACAATGAAATGAAAGCTGCAGAGGATCGGAAGCATGTGAATATGAGCGCTCTCCTACAGGGTGACGCAAGGCGCTGCTAGGGTGTATTTCTTCTAAATGTCAGCATTTTTTTAATGCTGCATTTTAGTTTACTCTTCTTCAGCTAGCCACGTGTTGTCAAAAGTTAACATTTCTGTTAAAGCAAGACTTTTACAGAAATGATGTGGTCTGTAAAACATGCAGACAAATCACAATACAGACATTACAATGACTTACAGTGGACAATCCAAGCCAGGATACAGTTTTAAATAAAAGTTTACCCTTTGTCTTTTTGTTTTTTTTAATTCAATTGAAGGCAGATACATGTTAAAATCTTGAGGTACTAGAAGTGTCGATTTCTAACCAGCAAAGTCTCACTCAGTTGGTTTTGTCTTCACACAGAAATGAATAGATAGACAGATATGAAATATAAATGCGTACAGAATCACCTCACAGAAAATGTATTAATGTACTCTAGCAACTTTTTAAAATGCATGCTTCATGTCACGGCAAGCGGTCAGACTCCGTGACGATTAGCTTGAAAGCATGATTCCAAACAGACCCCTAGGAAGAGCTGCGCGCATGTTACCCAGTAACCACGCCACACCCCCAGGACACGCGTGGAAGGGGCTCACCTTTAAAGGAAGTGCGCAGCTTCTCTCGAGGCAGCTGCAAGATGAAAAACCAAAAAGAAATAAAATAATGCATGCTCTTTAATTCCCACCAAGCATTGATCACTGCTGGCTCAGTTCACACAGAGCGCGAGGCTCCCATTCATCGCCCATGCACTGGTCTATTTCCACACTAACTCTTTGCGTCAGCAAAAATCTGCAATTTCTGATGATCTGCCTCTTGCATTGACATTAATTAAAACACTAACAAAGAGATCAATAAACTAATATAGCTCCATCCCAATCCGAATTCCTGTGGTTTCACAGCCCTCCATCAGCACTGTCAGTGATATGAGTGGTGATCGGGGGCCTGTGAAAACAAGCCCTTGTATTTGCTGTGCACAGATCCTGCATTACCTGCGCTGATGGAGGAGCTGTGGTGGGGGGATCTTTCCCAAGCTCGTTCTTGAAGACCAGGAAGCAGAAGCCGGCGGAGATGGAAGAGGCCAGCAGTGCCAGTGCCAGGGCTGAGATCCCCAGGAGGCAGCGCCGCACTCGAGGGGGCTGCCCTGAGCTCTCCAGAAACACCTTCCCTTCCATTGTGC
>NC_081200.1:41952963-42125463 GCF_902713425.1 Acipenser ruthenus | reverse complement strand
TGTGTGTTGGCTGTAAAAATATAAGTCGCCTTGGATAAAGGCGTCTGCTAAATAAACAAATAATAATAACATACTTCATGGGAAAAACAGTAACTGTCAGTAACATTTCATTGTCAACGATCTTCTGTTTTAAATGAACACACTATTGCTGTATATGAACACATATTATCAATCAAGCTGAATTTCTAAAGCAACGTTGATGCTGAAATTGTGATAGAAACGCTCTTTCACTATTTGTGTGACTTTTAGACTTCCCTGCAGAATACTTTGTAATTTGTGATCCTGGGAACATTTCTTCTACAGATTAGCTGAACTAGTCGCAGCATGTAAAGGTCTCTGCGTGTGTAACTTTCTCGATCTACGTTTTTCCTTTGGCATCGAAAGCTGTTATTAATTGAAGCGCTTGGTTTGTGAGCGTCACTGGCTTTTTGGTGTGTTTGTGATCTCTTATGCTCACCACAAACATCACCATTCTTGCTCCCACATCCCATCGTTAAAATCAGTCGTGCCTTTTACAACGTTGCTTTGGATTATGTGAGAATATGTTGTGGTCCAGGAAGCTTGAAATTTGCATATATATATATATATATATATATATATATATATATATATATATATATATATATATATATATATATATATATATATATATATATATATATATATATATATATATATATATATATATATATATATATATATATATATATACCGGACGACAAGGACTTATCGCACATGCAGGCACCGTAGATGGTCAACATGTGAGCTTGCCTCACGCACTGAATGCATGCCTGCTACAGAGCTCCCCTGGGTTAAAATGATGCTAGTACTGTATTGGTAAAAGAACAGGGTGTTTTTAAAAAGTATTTTCATCTTCCATCCACTTAAAATATACAGATGTAACTTGAACCTCAAACTGCAGTGTATCGACGATAATGTAAATAGCACAAAGCTATTAAGAACTTAACTTTAATAATTGTAATTGTTAATTTATTAGTTAAAAAAATGTTTAGTAAAATGTGACCTGGAGTGAGTTTTTGGAACATTGATAAATAGAGATGCGGGAGTCTGTGTATTTAAACACGCACAATCATTTAGAATCAGTAACATATCGTGATTAACTTGCTATAAATAATAGTGTAAAACTTTCTTGGTCATGGTTGTTATTGATGTCTATATTTATTTACACTAAGGTCATTTTGCTGTTTTAAGTTTACTGTTTCGATTTAAAATGCAATGTAAGCAGACAGAAACCTCAGTGTGGTAACATTAGTAACACAAGCTATAGTGAATTACAAACTCAAACCATGTTCCTGTGTTTTGGATACAGCAATGTAACACATCCTCCTCTATCTCCGTCCATCTGTTTGCCATTTTCCTAACATTACTGTGATCTCATGCTGTATATAAATTTGTCAGACAGGTCTTTAAACTACGCGCGCCTCCTATGTTCACTTCTCATTGGTCAGTGTCCCTAGTTAAGGCGTGTGCAGCTCCAGGATCGGATCAACATTACGGATCAGTGGAGCCTGATCCAGATCCTTGCAGTTAAACACCATCTCATGATCCGGCTCCAGTGATCCCGGATCCGATCCCATTGACTTCTATCTGACTTGTGATTATACCAAAACATTATCGTGAAATAAAACTTTTAGGGGGACATTTCCCCATCATTGAAAAAGTGAGGGGGACACGCCCCCTGCGTCCCCTGTGTAGATTGCCCCTGTGCAGACAGTACATGCCTTTTGCAGAAATTAAAGTTCTGCTGAGACAAAAGCGTTTTAACAGTAGAGTTTGGAGCAAAATCCAGGAGAGATCTGTCTGAGAGAAAACAAACGGGAGAGTCCTGGCAAATAAGGGATAGTTGACAGGTCTGCATTAATGTGTATTGTTCCTACAATTCACAAGTGGTCTGAAACACAATGGCGCCCCTGAAACAAACCCAGTGAAGGCAGACAGGGCTTCTTGGCTGCAGAACAACAGAAGGGTTGCACAGGAGCTAGTCATGAATGTGTACTCTTACTAAGCAATACTCCCTTCACTCCATTCTGGATTTTACACAATTCTTTTCCCAATCGCTCGCCTCTGATACAAAGAACAAAACAAATAATGTGTTTTAATACATTTATTTATCTAAAAAAAATATAATAATAATGATAATTAAATACAATACAAAAACATTGCTTTAAAGCATACTTTCTTCCATCCACATTTACACATGGAGTATTCTTTAAACTCACCATCGGTTTACAGTACAGCGACTATGTGAGGTGCGCCGCTGGTTACGAAACCAACATCAGCGCAGAATCTTTGAATAAAATACATTCTGTAGCTTGAAGTCCAGTGTCTTTGGAGTGATTCTGGATCTGAACAGAAAAGAGACAGCATGATGCATTCAAGATATCCCATGAGTTCAGGTTAACAGACTAGCTGCTACACAGAGCAATCCAGTGGACAGTGCACATGTAGTTGCACTTCTAGTGTACAATCATTCCAGTGAAGCTAAACCCTTTGAAATTCTACCACAGTGTGTTTGCAGTTTTCCCATGCTTTTCCCATGGTTGTACTAGGCATTTACCAGAGTTTACCCCAGTTTGCCATGTTTATTCATATGCTTTACCATACTTTGCTATTCTTTACCATGTATGCCACTGTGCTTTGTAACACTTTGCTGTGCTTTGTAACACTTTGCTGTGCTTTACTACACTTTACTGTGCTTTACTACACTTTACTGTGGTAAACGTTTAGAAGGGAACTGTGGGTGAACATTGCTTATATATTTGACAAGGGTTACTGGGCAGGGTTGAGGTTTTTGTGGTTCTTCTCATATGACACTGCCCTTGAGAAAAGTGAGTTCAGTAATCGCACTGTGCACGTCACCATGCTTGGACAGTGCTTGAATACAGTTAACTTTGTTGTTACAATGTTTTGCCATACTTCACTCAACACAACCCCCAATCGTGGTGTGAGGGTGGATTGTGGGAGCAGAGAGCTTTGAGATTGAACCCCAGGCTGGAGGGCGCGCTCCATGTTTCCCTGCTGTGTTCTTTATTGTTGTTTGTTGTGAGGGGATTCACACAGAATATCAGGCACAGTGCAGCACAGTGAAATGTGTCGTATTTAACCCATTGCACTGAATGGAAAGCATCTATACCGATCCACAATGACTTATCCCAACATAAGATAATGAAATTGAAACTTTTGTAAATTAAACACTTATAGCATACACAGCTCAATAATAATATTAAAATAAATACTTTTAGAATAATTACTATTTACAGATTTCTTAAAAAAGAAAATGATGCAAAAATATTTCTGTTGTGCAAAAAAAAAAAAAAAAAAGATCTATGCATAAAATTCTGAATCAACCTGCCAAATAAAACACAAAACAGAGGTCCACCAGTCAGGAGCCTGATCCTCGCTCAATATCGTTTAGCTATTCTGAGCCCAGTGATGCATAGAAATCCCAATTGAAGCATCTCTGACAGACGGCTCTGCACGGCTCCCCTGCTCTCGTCTTGTTTCTTTCCTATTTCTGACACTTTTGTTCTTGCAGACCCATCATTCTGTACCCTAGTCTCTCTGCCCCGCGCCCGCAGACACACAGACACACTTGTGCGTTTCTGGAGGGTGAGGGTTGGGTAGGAAGGTCAGTTGGTTTATGTGTCTCCTGGTTTATTAGGGCAGTCGCCCCTCCCCCACAGGTAAACGAAGGCCACATACAGCTCCTTCAGAGTGGGGGGCAGGTTCTCCCCCCCTGTGCTTTTTGTCAGGTTGAAATAAACCCAATCTCCAGCTTCGAACTGGAAGATCTCTTTCAGGCTGTCCTCGGTCTTGTTGGTCACTGGGAAGGACAGCAGGATCTTGTTCCTGTTGTGCATTGTCAATGTGGCGCTGGAGTCTACTCTCTTCATGCTTGATTGAAGCTTGAGGCTCAGGAAGTATGGGCCCTTGCAGTGGAACTCCAGCACGGTCTTGTTGTGAAGCCTGAACACTTTCTCATCTGCTTTCCTATCCACTGTAAACTCCAGGGGATGAGGGGAGGGTTTATGATCTGGAACAGAGCCGGGGAGTCAGCCGTGTGTTATAATAAGCACATCTCTGCTTAGAGAATGGCAGTTATGCAACAACAAAGCACACTGAAGTAGTCAAGCAATTCTTATCCCTTTGTTAAAGGAGACATGCAGCTGTGCAGTGTATTACTTTCAGTTCTTTCACACAGCTTCCTTAATTTACATTCTGAGAAGACTTGCAGTGCAATGCAATATTGGCTGTTTAGTCTGACAGCCAAGTCGCAACATTAAATATGTTTGTGTTGGATAATAATAATAAGGTCTGCAAGAGTTCTCCCTGTCAGTCATTTCTATACTCTATGTGTACATTCTGTGTGAATTTGTATTTACTCACTTCCTTTGCCTCTCAAGTGGATTTCTGGCGCCTGTAACGAAAGAAAAGAAAAAGAAAATGTATGTATTAATGACACAGAGATGAATCTGGAATAACATTCCTAACTCTTCAAACATTACCAATACAATCGTCTGTTTGTTTTCTTGTTTTGATTACAGCAGTATTTCTAGAAGGAAGAGGCAGCTCCTTCGCTTGATCTGTTCCTGTGGAACGAGTTCCCTTCAGTCCCTGGCAGTGCTGGCATTTACTAATACGAAGCACTATAAAAAATTAGAATGATGATGACTAAATAAAGTGATTTAAAATTCAAAAACTCAGTGCTACTGGTGTCTCCTGGGTAATATAAGTATTGCTGTATATGTTATTATTGTAACAGCCCAGCGCACAGTAATGTGGTCTGAAGATCAGCTGCTTGTAACTTGCAGTTCTGTGCTGGTGTTTTGCTACATGTCATGAACCATGCTGCCACCTAGAGGAAGTTCTATTAAACCAGGTGTTGCCGCTCATTGTACAGAGGCATAGATGCTATTAGTAATTCTATGGCAAGTGGAATCTCTCAGCCATTCACCTTCACTGGGATTCCGAAACCTGTTACAGAGTGGATAAACAAACGTCACTAAGAGTCCCATTGTCAGCACAGCCTGATTCAGTTGCACTCAGATTCAGAGTGTAAGCAGCACTTCATTGATTTATTTTTGATTTTTATTGAAAACCAGCAGGACTGTAAAACCAGGAAAGCCCCAAACTCCTGTCATTTAATAGCAGTAACTCCAGGGTGCATATACAGTAGTGTACTCAGGAGTCTCTCTCACCCACTCAGAAGACTGTTCTCTTATTAAAACTCTCATATCAAGCAGTGAGACGTGGAACTGCTTGTATCAGCATGATATGGAGGCTGAGACAGAGATGCAGACCCAAGGCTACAATTGACAGCATGCTCGTTTGTGAGGTGTTTCATTCCGAACGTGTTTATAACTAAATTGTGCTTCAGAACTCATTAAAAAAAACAGAAAGACAAAGCAGCCGTGCGGTGAAGCTTCGGGTGGGGTACTGTATTCCTGTAAGAATAAACCTTTTCATTGTGTGTGTTTACCAGGCCTTACCATCCTTGTGTAAGACTGCACAAGCGTTGCATTGATTTGTTTCTATACTTTGCTTGAACACCATGCTGTACCGCAGTGAACTGGACCAGACTGGGAATCTGACCCTCAGGGTTTGTTTCACTTTTACACTCTTCAGGATATTCAGATAGGGCTCTTTTATTTATTTATTTATTTATTTATTTATTTTTCCTCTGGGTTTTCAGTTTTGTATTGTTATTGCAGGTCTGTCTCTCAAGCCTGCCCTGGACTGGAGGAGCACCCTTTCTCTTAGGGGGTGAGGGAGGGAGGGAGGGAGGGAGCAGTTCAGTTTCATTGCCTCAAGTCTGCCCTGGACTGGGGGAGCACCCTTTCTCTTAGGGGGTGAGTGAGGGAGGGAGCAGATCAGTCTCATTGCCTCACTTTGGGACTTTGGGGGTCAATGGAATAACTCACCATGCCACCTAGCCCCCTGCTGTTTCATTCAGCAACGTGTTCATGAAAAGGACAGCTCTGGAATGTGGAAATGACCTGTTTGGTTGTTTGAGTGCATGTTTTGTACTGTCCTGTGTGTGTGTGTGTGTGTGTGTGTGTGTGTGTGTGTGTGTGTGTGTGTGTATGTGTCATTATGAAGAGTCATCCATTGCTCGACTGCGGCTAGCGTCAAATCCACACAAAGAAAGTAGAAACGTCACCTCAGCACTGTTCTATCAGCAAGTGGACCAGTAGAAACGTCACCTCCAGCACTGTTCTATCAGCAAGTGGACCAGTAGAAACGTCACCTCCAGCACTGTTCTATCAGCAAGTGGACCAGTAGAAACGTCACCTCCAGCACTGTTCTATCAGCAAGTGGACCAGTAGAAACGTCACCTCCAGCACTGTTCTATCAGCAAGTGGACCAGTAGAAACGTCACCTCCAGCACTGTTCTATCAGCAAGTGGACCAGTAGAAACGTCACCTCCAGCACTGTTCTATCAGCAAGAGGACCAGTAGAAACGTCACCTCCAGCACTGTTCTATCAGCAAGTGGACCAGTAGAAACGTCACCTCCAGCACTGTTCTATCAGCAAGTGGACCAGTAGAAACGTCACCTCCAGCACTGTTCTATCAGCAAGTGGACCAGTAGAAACGTCACCTCCAGCACTGTTCTATCAGCAAGTGGACCAGTAGAAACGTCACCTCAGCACTGTTCTATCAGCAAGTGGACCAGTAGAAACGTCACCTCCAGCACTGTTCTATCAGCAAGTGGACCAGTAGAAACGTCACCTCCAGCACTGTTCTATCAGCAAGTGGACCAGTAGAAACGTCACCTCCAGCACTGTTCTATCAGCAAGTGGACCAGTAGAAACGTCACCTCCAGCACTGTTCTATCAGCAAGTGGACCAGTAGAAACGTCACCTCCAGCACTGTTCTATCAGCAAGTGGACCAGTAGAAACGTCACCTCCAGCACTGTTCTATCAGCAAGTGGACCAGTAGAAACGTCACCTCCAGCACTGTTCTATCAGCAAGTGGACCAGTAGAAACGTCACCTCCAGCACTGTTCTATCAGCAAGTGGACCATTTTCAGTTTCCAAGTCACATCAGACTTGTAGATTTCAAAGGAAATATGTAAGAAAATTCCCCCATTAGTCATAACGAGGCTGTTTTCACTCAAAACAGGCCTTGCTATTCATAGCGTCTCTCTGATAAACACATGGAGTTTCTGATTGTTGCGGGTGGAGCGCAAAGTCGCTAAGATGTGCACCCAAACTGTCAAATACAATCGCATGTGTTAAATGAAAACGGTTTCAACCCCAGAAAGTGAACATCTCAGGCTTGTAATCAAAGGGCTGTCACCCATGACTGCAGTCTCTTAGTACCAGAGGCACCCCCAGCAGTGCTTAATGCTGTAGGGCTGCCGCTTCTGAGGAACACAACACTGGGCTCTCCGACCTGAAGGGGGCGGTTACAAGTGTAAACTGTCTTTAGAAATCCTATATTCATCCATCATTGATAATATTAACACTATAGGATCCGCCAGCCAATTCACATTGCGAGTCTGTTGCACTAGTATTGTATCCTTCCTCAAAACCGGGACCATCCCATGAAAACAGGGACAGGTGGCAACCCTAGTCATGCTCGAGATCAACTTGGATCATCAATCACACGGCAGCACAGCGCTTAATTAATTAACATTTACAATGAAATAAGGTTGTTTTCCATTATCACAAATCAGAACCCTTCTACACAATTCGCACGCTTGGTCTGTATCTTGCGTATTGTAATTGTATTGAAGCAGTTTGAAACATCTGCGGGCAAGATATAACAACTGTATCAAAACGGTTGCATCACTTCAGGTGTATAGCTGTTGTGATGCTGTCCCCGGATCAACAGTGACTCGGCATTATCACTCCCCCGGGGTAAGCGCGGTCAGTGCAAGCGGTTTAGGGAATGCACTGTGAGTCCGGGGGCTGTGCAAGCGCTTCAGAAAGGGCATTCTGGACTATTAAATCACGTTTACACCCGAGAATGTGGCACACGCAATAACTTTCCCCACAGTCAGTCATTCGTTTACTTACAGCAACGTGGTTTCTAACATTACTCTAATACTAACCAAAAACAGAAATACACAAATAAATAGTTTTGCAAGAAGACGTCATTTGACTTTATACTTTGAATGGATCAAAACATGATTCAATAGGATTAAAAGCTGACTATATATAAACGATAAGGGATTTCTGCCCTTCAGCTGTGTTTACTTTTGTTTCTACGCAGCTGAAGAAGGGCTTTTCTCTGTCTGAAATAAATCTTTTTTAATCAGTTAAACGTTTTGTGTACATCCATAAAATTACCGGTACAATACATATTCATCTAGGAATATTCTGAATCATTGTACAACAGAAGTTATTAAAGCCTAACTATACTGTAAAATAAAAGAAAAGTCACACAGTTACAGTGCAAGTCAAGTGCATCAAAATCATAAAAACCACAGACATGCTGTGATAACCGCATCAAAAGCCCTTACCACTTTCTGAACGATATAACCCTTACCCTGATACAAATGTGTACTTGCATATATGGTGAAAAAATATTTACACATACAGTACATTGTATCTGCATAATGACACAGTAAATACATGTGTGCTAACACATAATTACAAGGTACTGTGTAAATACACAGTAATTAAAAACACTGTAAAGTGTTACCTTGTACAGCTTGACTGCCGTTAATCCCAGGCCCCACCACAAGGTGGCGCTACAATGACCGTGTGTGAACACCGACCGGTGCGCAGACTCCCAGCCCATTAAACTGTTACAGTAGCAATGCACGCGAGTCTGGAAATCACAGTGTTCAACAAACACAATCGAGCAGAGTAGGACTACGCTGGCGTGCACGCACGAACATTGCGTTTCTATTGGGTTTCTGTGTTATTAAGATCAAGAAACGCTCGCAGTCGTGCAGTACTGGTATATTTGAGAGGATCTCGGCATTAAACCACAACTGTGTTCTGCGCTCCTTCTACAGATGTACAGACAGGTCTGGAGAGAAAGGAGCAGACTTTGCAAAAGCACATCACTGCTTTTAAAGGACTGCTGCACAGTGTGAGGGAAATAGTGGAAAAATCGAAAAGCTGCCATTTAATTTAAAACCCAACCCAACTGTATATAATATATACGTGTGAGATCTCTTGCTCGTTCAAATATTTAGCATATATTTTGAAGGGGAGACGATGATCTATTCAGATATTTCGCAAGGGTCCGAGTCAGGTAATATGGGCTATTACTTTATTACTTTTCAATTTATTTCTGCGAAAATAGAAGCTCAATTGCATTGCATAAAACACTTTAAAAAGAAGACTGATGAATGTGCAAAGGTTTCTACGCATAGTTGTAGTAATGAATGAGTAGATCGAAAGAAAGTCTGTCTCTTACCGGGGCTGGGCTCTGCTTTGATGTCCACAGATAGTGCAGACATATCGCAAGGCAGAAACTATTAAACAGCATCTGAGACGCCACGAACACCGCGAGTCTGGCATTGCTCCTGCCCCCCCGCCTTATAGCGCCCTGTCCACCTTCCAGAGCAGCGCCCTGGCCATCATTTCCACCCATCGCGATCCGGAGGAGACGGGTCGGGTTATCGGATCCACTGGCGTGTAGTCCTCAGTGTTTGAGGACGCGTCTGTGTCTGCGGTCAGTCAGCTCTGCTGATGGAGTTTGCATAGCATCGCTCTCTCGTACCTTTTATTTATAGAGTAGGCTGCAGGACGGGGAGGGGAGTTTTGTGAGTAATCAAAAAATTCCCTCTATATGTAGAGTGGAGGATGAACTGGTTTCATATGTGATACCGATATACAACATACAGTGCTACAGGATAATATAACGCGTCTCCTCTGTCGCTCTCTCGCTCTCTCTCGCTCTCTCTCACTCTCTCTCTCGCTCTCTCTCGCTCTCTCTCTCACTCTCTCCCTCTCTCTCTCCTCAAATTCAAAGTGCAAAGTTTATTTTAGGGAAGAAGGCTCCACTTATTTTATTATATTTTGTGCACTGCAGTAAAAAGTGTATCTCTGTCTCGACCTGATTAAGCTGACAGTGAGCACACAGGCTGTCCTCTTTGGGCAGCCATGTCTGCATCTGTCGCAGGTCTACATTATTATTATTATTATTATTATTATTATTATTATTATTATTTATTTCTTAGCAGACGCCCTTATCCAGGGCGACTTACAATCGTAAGCAAATACATTCAAGTGTTACAATACAAGTAATACAATGAGAGCAAGAAATACAATAACTTTTGTTCAAGTGTGACAAGCCACAATTCAATAATACAGCAGATAATAGTGATAGTTACATCAGGATATGATTAAATAGTGACAGTTACATCAGGATATGATTAAATACAAAATACTACAGGTTAAACACTTGGCAGATTACAGTATTCTGAAGTACAGGATTAAATGCAGTAAAATAGGGGGCAGATAAGAGCAAAATAAAGCACATTTAAATGAAGGGTGATAGTGTCCCAGGATACAAACAGAGGAGTTCTACAGGTGCTGTTTGAAGAGGTGAGTCTTAAGGAGGCGCCGGAATGTGGTCAGGGACTGGGCAGTCCTGACATCTGTAGGAAGGTCATTCCACCACTGCGGAGCAAGGGTGGAGAAGGAGCGGGCTTTGGAGGCAGGGGAGCGTAGAGGAGGTAGAGCCAGTCTTCTAGTGCAGGCGGAGCCAGGCTGTGCTCACTGAGCCTGTACTTTGTTAAGGTCTATCTCTGTTTACTGTCTTTCACCCTCGTCAAGTATTCAGTCAGGGTGTAATGTCTTTTGTGTGTGTGTGTGTGTCCCAGTGGGTGAGGCATTCTTATTTGTGTTGTGTATAATTTGGTTGACTCTGATTGTGTGTGTGTGTGTGTGTGTGTTGGAGTGGTGCTGGTATTAGTGTGTGTTCGTGTAGTGAGCTTCAGGACCACTCTGGGCTCTGCTCTTGGTATTGCAGGGCTTTATGATGTTAAGACTGGGTTGCTGTCTTTTAGCTGAAGATCTTTTTTGGATATTAATAAATAGTGGGTATTGGCCTAATTCAGCCCTGCGTGTACTGTTTGGAGTTTTCCTTTGTATTTACAGGATACTTTTGCAGAACTCTGTATGCAGGGCTCCTTTTGGGTGTTTGTCCCATTTTGTAAAATCCTGCTCTGTGAGTGGACACTTGCAAAAAATTTGAGCCAAATTTAAATTGGGAGCTTTGTATGAAGTTTACTCTGCGCGCTTTTTCTTTCAGGGCATTCACTGCCAGGTTAAAACTCTCTGACGCGCTGATTTTTAGTCTAGATAGGTTAGTCTCTCTCTCTCTCTCTCTCTCTCTCTCTCTCTCTCTCTCTCTCTCTCTCTCTCTCTCTCTCTCTCTCTCTCTCGCTGTCTTTGCCTCTCTTTCTCTCTCAATTTACATTAGGATCATTTTAAATATTTTCATTTTATTATTATTTTATCTGAGTCCCATCAAGAGAGTTCTTCAGCTAACACTCGTTCTAATAGGAACATGTTCATTATATTCGTGGAACACCTTGCCTTGCGGGCCGCGGGGAACCTGCAAAGAGAGCGAGCAAAACTGCATTCAAAATGCTGGAAAAGGGACGTGGTGTGAGACGCCTACAAACTTTCCATGCAACAGAGATCATCAACACAAATAAAAACAACGGGAACTAGTCCTACCCACCCACCTAGCGGCATCCAAAACGAAGCGCGACTTTAAAAGCTGTATTGCCGGGTGTGTAAACACGAGCAGCATGTTCTTACACGACCCGGATCGGGATTATATATATATATATATATATTAGTCAGGGTTTGGTCTGTGTTCATCAATCTTTAATACCCGTTTTGTTGCCCAGCTGTAGCTGAAGGAATATCTTTTTAGTTATTTTTAATGACGGTAGTATCGCAAGAATGTCCTCTCCGCTATAACTAAATCCGAACACATTTTTAATAAATAGGCGCAGTGTCCCACGTTGTTGACAGACCCGTTTGTTTACATATTCTCTCAACGGCAGTAGCTCCCTTTCCCTTGTAACCTGCTCGACACAATGTGACTTTGTAAGTTCAAATAGTCGAGCCTGTACTGCGCCCGCCAGCACTGAACACACACTGTTAATATGTGTTAACCTTTGAGACGTTTACGAAGACCCGGCTCGACGTGAAACAGTAAGCTCTTTCCGGGCTGTTGATGGAAACCCGGCCAGCCCTGCGCCCACACACTCGCTACATCCTGTTTGTCTCCGCCTGGAATGAAAACAGACTAACGAGCAGTGGTTTTTTGGGTTTTTTTTTTTCCTCTGGTATGCAGTGGCGTAACTCTGGTTTCAAAAGGGGGGCAGTTTCTGTAGCTGGGGCTGCATGAAGATTATTCTATCTGAAATAATAAGATATGTTACAAAGCATTGCATCCCTTGTATGTCTAATTAAGACCCAAAGACATTCCTGCGCAATCATTCAAAACTATACATGTTGTCCTGAGGGATGAGCAGGGCCGGATTAAGTTTAATGGGGGCCCGGGGCTGTATTCGCTTTGGGGGCCTCTCTTTGCATATTACTTTGAGTCCCTTTAATGAAATTTATAATTAAAGTTCGGGAGGAGGGTCAGACACCAATCTCCGCATCACCAAATTGAATCATTCAATTTACACATTAGCTAATTAAATTGTTAGCACTATAAATACCCTCTTCACTTATCTCTCAGTTGCGTTTTGATTTCATCGTAACCCACCACCTCCCCATCTCCACCTTTCTTAATAACAGTTTTTATGTTTTATCAATGGGGGTCTCAGCCTCGTCCAGTTGGCCAGGCAGCGAACCCTCAAACCAAGTTAGGTTTGATGCCAAATGAATGTGTATATACAGCATACTTTTCTGTTAAATCGCATACTCCGCATTCTCTACAATAAATATTTGTACTAAAACATTTTGTGATTGGTGTTTGTCCCGAACTACTGAACTGTTTTAATACCACCATGCTCGATTAACAGTAATGTTAAATGATTCAGTCTGAGCGGATCCCTATTTCCCTGACTCGAGATATATATATATATCGAGTCAGGGGACAGGGGACAGGGGACGGGGGACGGGGGACGGGGGGGGGGAGGACCACATGAGGCAGGCTGTGTTAAGACAACCTAAAACCTTAATGGAAACCCGGTTTGAAAGCTGTAACGCTACGACCCTGTGATACATCGCCACACTCGCTGTAACGCTACAACCCTGAGATACATCGCCACACTCGCTGTAACGCTACAACCCTGAGATACATCGCCACACTCGCTGTAACGCTACGACCCTGAGATACATCGCCACACTCGCTGTAACGCTACGACCCTGAGATACATCGCCACACTCGCTGTAACGCTACGACCCTGAGATACATCGCCACACTCGCTGTAACGCTACGACCCTGAGATACATCGCCACACTCGCTGTAACGCTACGACCCTGAGATACATCGCCACACTCGCTGTAACGCTACGACCCTGAGATACATCGCCACACTCGATGTAACGCTACGACCCTGAGATACATCGCCACACTCGATGTAACGCTACGACCCTGTGATACATCGCCACACTCGCTGTAACGCTACGACCCTGAAATACGTCGCCACACTCGCTGTAACGCCACGACCCTGAGATACATCGCCACACTCGCTGTAACGCTACGACCCTGAGATACATCGCCACACTCGCTGTAACACTACGACCCTGAGATACATCGCCACACTCGCTGTAACGCTACGACCCTGTGATACATCGCCACACTCGCTGTAACGCTACGACCCTGAGATACATCGCCACACTCGCTGTAACGCTACGACCCTGAGATACATCGCCACACTCGCTGTAACGCTACGACCCTGTGATACATCGCCACACTCGCTGTAACGCTACGACCCTGAAATACGTCGCCACACTCGCTGTAACGCTACGACCCTGAGATACATCGCCACACTCGATGTAACGCTACGACCCTGAGATACATCGCCACACTCGCTGTAACGCTACGACCCTGAGATACATCGCCACACTCGCTGTAACGCTACAACCCTGAGATACATCGCCACACTCACTGTAACGCTACGACCCTGAGATACATCGCCACACTCGCTGTAACGCTACGACCCTGTGATACATCGCCACACTCGCTGTAACGCTACAACCCTGAGATACATCGCCACACTCGCTGTAACGCTACGACCCTGAGATACATCGCCACACTCGCTGTAACGCCACGACCCTGAGATACATCACCACACTCGCTGTAACGCTACGACCCTGAGATACATCGCCACACTCGCTGTAACGCTACGACCCTGAGATACATCGCCACACTCGCTGTAATGCTACGACCCTGAGATACATCGCCACACTCGCTGTAACGCTACGACCCTGAGATACATCGCCACACTCGCTGTAACGCTACGACCCTGAGATACATCGCCACACTCGCTGTAACGCTACGACCCTGAGATACATCGCCACACTCGCTGTAACGCTACTACCCTGAGATACATCGCCACACTCGCTGTAACGCTACGACCCTGAGATACATCGCCACACTCGCTGTAACGCTACGACCTGTGATACATCGCCACACTCGCTGTAACGCAACGACCCTGAGATACATCGCCACACTCGCTGTAACGCTACGACCCTGAGATACATCGCCACACTCGCTGTAACGCTACGACCCTGAGATACATCGCCACACTCGCTGTAACGCTACGACCCTGAGATACATCGCCACACTCACTGTAGCGCTCAACGCTGGCTCAGGGGCCGGTTGTAAGGATGCTGGCTCCAGGCTCCGATCTGAGCGGAGCTTCAGTGCGCTTCGAAGACTAGTCATCACTCAGGACAACATTGTGATTGGGCAGGAATGTCTTTGGATCTTTTAATTAGACATACGAGGGATGCAATGTTTTGTAACATATTTTATTATTTCATATAGAGTAATCTTCATGCAGCCCCAGCTACAGAAACTGCTCCCCCCCCCCCTTCCACATACACTTTTGAAACCAAAGTTACGCCACTGCGCAGAACCTTGACTTAAGAACATTTACCGATTTGTTATGAAAATGCTTATAATTATATAGCGCTCTAATTTCGGTGCCTGAGCATCAACGAAGCAATCTGTTTTCCGTCGAGAAATCAAATTAGTCTTTCCATTAAATACCCACTAGGAATGAAAATATCAGCGTCCGATTCCCTACAGTTTTGGTGGCACACTCAAAATCGTTTTAAATGTTTGCAGTCAGGTCTCCCACACAGTCGCCTGATTCAGTCAGTCGTCCTTGCGATGCACTGCAGGGAAGAACATTAAGGACTTCTGTTACAAACTACAGTACTGCTTTAAGAAGGCTGACACCTTTATGTGAAAATGCTGACGGCAAAAGTGCATCCAACGACTGGCCAGAAAACACGGGTTTAAGCTGCTTGTACATCATCAGTCACAGAGACGCGGGGACTGGAGTGAACTATGCCCTGGCAGTATTTATTCTGCCCTTGCTTTTAAGATTTAATATAGAATACAAAAGCACAAATACGCGCTACACCTTTATTTTTTTTAAAAAAGAAAACACTGGTAAGTAATGTTATAAACTGTTTATTGATCTGCTTTGCTTTTTTTAAATCACAATTTATAGAACCAGAGCCGCTGTTTTAATCTGATCCAGAAAAAAAAAACACTCAGAATCTACAATTAAATTGTCCAGAGCTGTCTCAGATAGTCTTTAAAAAAACATTTAAAAGCTATTTGAATTGTACTGATACATGTCTTAAATTGGTGACGAATAAAAATAAGTGAGTGTTTGTGTGATTCGTTATTGTATTGGATGCAGCTCCAGAAAAAAGACATGGAGGACGCAGTATACTAATACCACGGCCAGGGCACTGTGGTGATTGAAGTCTGCACTGGTGATGACATAATCGGAAGGAACAGGAAAAAAAATGATAAAAATAGCCAAAAAATAACCAAACCACCAAAGACAACGTCACTCGCGAGATGCTTTCAAAAATTTGGCTGGAAGAACGCCAATCTGGCAGCACTGGGGGAGTAGCGAGACGCATGCGTTACCTATTAAATGTGACCTCAAGTTCCATGTGCAAATACAACGTGAGTTCATCTCATTTGTTTTAGAAACATCAGTATTTGAATTGCGGTGCTGGTACTTTAAGGGTATGACGTCACCACTTTCTAAAGTGCAATAGTGCAGTTAGCACTTGATTTAAAGTGACTGTTTTGATTCATCTTAGTTTTGATGACATGTTAATGGAAAATCTGTAATGGATCACTTGGATATTAAACAATGTGGTGTTGCTCCTTTTAACCGTGCTGTCCAATAAAAACATTCTCATTGATTTTCTATGGATCTGTTGTCTGTGGTTTAATTGGTGGTTTAATTGGTGACACTGCTCTGTATCCGAATAAAAAGAACCTGATTTATTATCTAATATTGTTCTGTGCTTATTGCAATGAACTGGCGTAGTCGGACTATATATTAAAAATAAGCCCTGTGTTTGTAGCCACTCTGAGGAAGCAGGTGTAACATGTGCATATATATTACTGAATCCCAAGGTGACAGGCTCTTATTACTAACACACGGTTATGTGAATAATACAATCCCGCAGGGCTTCATCACTCATCACCAGTGCTCCGTGTTATTTCTAAAGTCATTTTTATTATTGGTTTCTGATGATCTCATTTGTATTTTGGCCCACGTCTCTGGGAATGTCCAGACCCAGCTCAGGGAGGTTCCTCTTCAGTCCTGTTTACTCACTGTTTTTCATACACTGTCTTTGTGGTACATAAAAAGATTAGAGCATTTGGCTGTTTGCCTAACCAAGCTGTTGAGCTCTGTACTTTACACAAACCATCAAAGTTCATATAGTTATTGCCTTACAGAATTTTAATTTGAGATGATGTAAAAGACAAGTGATGGTGACTGTTCTGTACACATATCGGTCCTCAGACAGCTTCTGGTGACCTTGTAAAGCACACAGGATCGAAGCTGTTAAGAAATCGCTATACATTTAAAATCGATGCGTGCAGCTAGAGTACTCCCCTCTCGAGTCAAACCACCCAGCAACCAACAGATAAAATCAGAATTGAAATGTCCACACAGGGTATAAAACCCCAAACAGGGAACTTAAGTTCCAGAGTAAAGGGGTGCTGTAAAGGAATAGTATTTGTGTGCTTGTGCAGGAGTTCATTCAGGATGGCTCTTGTTTGAAGAACGTGATTCTGTGTTAGGGTTAGGGTGTGTGTGTGTGTCGGAAAGGAGCGTGCTGTTAGGGTTAGGGTGTGAGTGTGTGCGCGTGAGTGTGTGGGTGTGTGAGTGAGTATGTGTGTGTGAGTGTGTACTTGGAGGCAGTGTGCTGGTTAGGGTTAGGGTGTGTGTGAGTGTGTGTTTGCAGGCAGTGTGCTGGTTAGGGTTAGGGTGTGTGTGAGTGTGTGTTTGCAGGCAGTGTGCTGGTTAGGGGGTGTGTGTGTGAGTGTGTGTTTGGAGGCAGTGTGCTGGTTAGGGTGTGTGTGAGTGTGTGTTTGCAGGCAGTGTGCTGGTTAGGGTTAGGGTGTGTGTGAGTGTGTGTTTGGAGGCAGTGTGCTGGTTAGGGTGTGTGTGAGTGTGTGTTTGGAGGCAGTAAAACAAATATAAAAACAAATATATCACAAAATAAGTGGTGAATCGACCCCCCGATTGAATATTAACCTACAGTACAAATAACACGACTATATGATGTGGTCTGATCTGCATCTACACAAGAGAGCCGTGACATTTAAAATCACAGTGTTTTTACTGTTAGTGATGGAATCTCTCATTCTCCGAAATATAAAAACCTCAAAACCCTGATTTTCAGAAGTCCCCATGTTTGTTATTGTCATTACTAGGGCCTGGTAAACATGCTCTGAACTAACAGGCTCTCAGTCTCCGAGTCTGTTGTTGGGAGTGTTTGGAAGAATGATGTTTGCTGTCATTCTGAGTTGCTCTGAGAGCGCCTGTATAATCCTCTGTCCATCTGGTGCCTGGATTTGAGATGTGGGGCTCCTCTGTTGAAATGCATTGCAAACATTGAGGCTAAAGGTTCCTCCCATGACATGGTCAGTGTGCCTCATTCCACTGAAACGATGTGACTCTGAAAGCCCTGCATACACTTTATTTGTATATATAGAGGAACTATTCTTTTAGAATGAAATTTATGCCAGCAAGTCGAAGCCGGTTTTAACGCAGCCGTTGAGCGTATTGTTAGCAGCAGTTTCGAGGTCTGGGGAGCGTTGCAGCAGAGTGAAGGAAACACCCACTAGTTATTAAACGAGGGGAATGAAACCAGCTACAGTATGACTAAAGATCTGTGCAATCCTAACGACTCTCTGCTGTAGGTGTTCCATTTACAGAATACCGAGAGCTGTTTGTTACCATTGTTGTTTTTGCACAAGTCACAAATTAAGTTGAAATAGTTTTCAGCTTTAGTATCTCGATCTTGAATTGTGTTTTAACCTGCCAATGACTCTGCATGACAGTGAAGTCAAGACTCTGCATGCCAGTGAAGTCAAGACTCTGCATGCCAGTGGAGTCAGTGGCTCTGCATGTCAGTGGAGTCAGTGGCTCTGCATGCCAGTGGAGTCAGTGGCTCTGCATGCCAATGGAGTCAGTGGATCTGCATGTCAGTGGTTCTGCATGTCAGTGGATCTGCATGCCAGTGGAGTCATGGGCATGTATTTTTATCGATGACGACACTGAGGAGGGTATAGTAACTGGGTGCGTGTGACCTTTTCAAGCTGCTCTGAATCATCGTGGCATCTGTATGGCTTGAGCTGTGCACATGGGGAATTCCCTCTGTGGTTATTGTCTTCTGTGAGCGCTGGAGAAGAATTGAGTTCTGGGAGTGATAAACACAGCCAGTCTCAGCCAGTGCCCCCAGCTCAGTGTGTGTGGTGCTGGCCTGTACAGAATGTGTCTGGGCATGTTTATCTGGGTCACTGGGACTCCTCTCCAGGACTGCTGTATTAAATGTGAACCTAGCATTCTCAAAAAGAGTTTTACAGCTAGGGCCAAAAGTTTTGCATCGCCTAGAATTTTAGGATTATGACATAATAATATATGTGAGTTACAGGAAAATAATTCCCATCTAGGGTTTCTGTGACACATTATGAGAGCGAAAGTCGAGTTTATAAACTGTCACAGAAACCCGAGATGGAATTGTTTTCCTGTAACTCACTGCAGAGGCCCATCTATTATTTTTTATAATCCACGGATACCCCTGTGATGCTAATATTAAAGAAGACGAGGTTCAGCAGTATAGTTTTTTTTTTTTTAAAAACATCGTGTTTCAGAGCTGTACAGACGTTCTATGCCGTTATCCGTTAGTGCTTCAGCTTTATTAGGATGATTGCCTTTACCTTGTTTTAATTTCCCGTTTCTCTGAGATACGAATGTATTAATGAATGTTTCTGTGCTGTGGGTGCTGTCGAGTGATTGAAAACGAGACATTTTGTGTTTGAATTGAAAGTGATGGTCTAGAGGAGTCGAATAGGACACTTGCGGGCCCAGTGTTTATCTGTACTGGACTTCCTGAAGGTGTACCAGACTTCCATAGATTTAATTTATATAAATATTACAAAATAAATAAATGAATACATACATGGGGAAATGGGAAGAACAATTACTTAGAAAACTGGAACGAGAACCTTTAGGATACATTCCGATATTTGGGGGTTTGGACATATGGAGAAGAACCTCTTTTCCAGTTTCATACAATGGCAAATGAAATACACAGTAATATTAAGATGGACAAAAAAAGAACTAGAATTTTTAAATACCATAGTAAAACTTGAAGATTCAGTTGAGACTGACCTCTTTTGTAACCCTACTGACATACACCAGTATTTACATGTGTCCTCTACACATCCGACACACACTAAAAGGGCAATCCCAAGGGTCTAGGAAGAAGAATATGCTCCAAAGAAAGTGACTATATAAAACAAAGTATTAAACAAATCTTAAAAAAAAGAAAGATACAATGAAATAATTAGAGAGACGGAGTTACGAAAAGTGGATAAACTAAAAAGAGATGATCTACTAGATTATAAAAATAGAGATAAAAAGGTCAAAAGAGCCCCATTAGTAAAGACTTACTCTAAACCTTTGCCTAACATTTCTAAGATAGTTTCAAAACACTTGCGGATTCTACATAATTCAGAAAAAATTGAAAAAATTATTTCTTAAGGCCCCAGTTGTAGCATTCAAAAGAGAAGCTAATTTAGGTGATATTTTAGTTCACAGTAAACATAAAAGAATAATTGACAGAAACTAGTACATGTAAAGTGTGTAAATACATGGACAAAAGTAAAAATATAATTAAACACAAGAACACATATCCACTAAAAATAGCCTGTGAAAAATGTGATGAAATCAAATATGTTGGAGAGACTGAAACAACTTTATATAAAAGAATTCTGAACCACCTTTCATTAATTAGAAATAGAAAAATGAATGAACCAGTAGTACAGCACTTCACCAGTTAAGGACATTACATGAATGATGTAAAGTTTGTAGTATTAGAACAGCTAAAATTAGACAATGCAACATATAGAAGAATAAAAGAAAGTAAATGGATAAAAACTTAATTTAAAAGTTGTGCATGCTGATGCGCTGGGGAGGCCAAATCAAGACTGATCCTCACAGTCAGCATCGCATGATAATATAAATATAAGTATATAAAGTAATGTTAATTAGAATTAATACCGATTCAAAGATAGAAGTAAAAATGATGTCACAATATATAGAACACAATTACATCATGTAAGAATAAAATCAAGGATTTGAATAAATAACAACACGTAGCTGCCATGCCATCAAAAACCTATAAATACCTCCAATGTTTTGATTCAAACACATGCTCCCTTGAGAAAGGTATACAACATATCAAAACGCTGGCCAGCTGGCTCTGAGCTAACCGTGAGTGGTGGCCGTGTTTATATATATAAATATATATATTAGCTCAAAGAGCCAGCTATATATATATGTAACACGGCCCCTTTAAAAATGACCCAAGACACAGAAATTTAGTTTTAAAGCATTTACGTGCTATTTTTAATAAACAAAATACACAAAAACAAAAACCCAACTCCGTTTTTGGAGCGCTGACTAAACACTTCAGGAACCTAAACTATATTGCAGGACGGCTAAGCCGTTTACCTGACAAATAAAAAATAGACACACAGTTTTTAAACAAACACGAAACAAAAGGATCACACAGTACCGTTTTTCTCATACGCTGGATCACACAGTACCGTTTTTCTCATACGCTGGATCACACAGTACCGTTTTTCTCATACGCTGGATCACACAGTACCGTTTTTTCTCATACACTTCTTCACAGCCTTGAGCAGACTGGCTTTAAATACCCTGCACCTGGCTCTAATTTACAATGGTAGCCAGGTGCAGGTGATACTCAAACAATAAATAATAATTAAACAAATACACTTTTTGGCAGGGAGAATATGAACCCCCTCCTTGCTGTGTTATTATATATATATATATATATATATATATATATTCCTTAATTCTATAGATGATGTAAAACATCTGGCCATAGCTGTACATGAAATATCTAAGGCTATTCCAGTGGGAAATGAAGGCTCAGTATGCGTGATGTATTTAAACGTGTGTCCCTGCGTTAGATAACAGAATCCCGGAGCTTCCTGTTACGGATGAAGGAATGCATTCTGAAACAAGTATCCGAATTCCCTTTTCAAAAACAAAGGAATTCAATCCTACAAACCCGACTTGTGACACTTCGTCACTAATGTCATCACCACTTTGCCACTGAACGTAAAAAAGACCTAATTCTGTGTAGGAACCTGAACTGCAAGCCTTTCCATAGTTCATATTTCTAAACTAGTAAAATATTTCATATTTCTAATCTAGTAGGCAAGTTCCTGTTTCTGCCGGATAATGTAACAAGTAAAACGCTTACGAAGTTCTTGTATTATATATTGCATCTTCAGGCTCCAAATATAAAAAACAGGAACGTTATGTGTGGTTTAGTTAGTTGGAAGCTTGCATTGAAATCAGTTGGAGTCCACTCTGCCCAGTTCCCGTTTTCTTACATTCTCTTGGTTCGTTTTTTGTTCTGGTGCCAGGTCACTACTGGGGTGAAAAAGTTAGCGTGACTTCACTGTTCATGAGGGCAGAGGATTTTACTAAACCCTTTTTAAAAATTTTTTTTTTTTTTTTTTTAAATAAATTTAGTCGTTGCCAATTATTTTCTCCCAATTTGGAATCGCCAATTATTTTTTAAGCTCAGCTCACCGCTACCACCCCTGCGCTGACTCGGGAGGGCGAAGACGAACACACGCTGTCCTCCGAAGCGTGTGCCGTGAGCCGACCGCTTTTTTTCACACTGCGGACTCACCATGCAGCCACCTCAGAGCTACAGCTCTGACCCCCCGTCTGCGTGGTGGTTAGAGACAGGGTCTGAGCAGGTTCAGCTGTGGTGTAGGTCAGGGTTACCAGACTCCAGTCCCTATTGAACCCCCCCGTGTCTGCGTGGTGGTTAGAGACGGGGTCTGAGCAGGTTCAGCTGTGGTGTAGCTCAGGGTTACCAGACTCCAGTCTCTATTGAACCCCCCGTGTCTACGTGGTGGTTAGAGACGGGGTCTGAGCAGGTTCAGCTGTGGTGTAGCTCAGGGTTACCAGACTCCAGTCCCTATTGAACCCCCCGTGTCTACGTGGTGGTTAGAGACGGGGTCTGAGCAGGTTCAGCTGTGGTGTAGCTCAGGGTTACCAGACTCCAGTCCCTATTGAACCCCCCCGTGTCTGCGTGGTGGTTAGAGACGGGGTCTGAGCAGGTTCAGCTGTGGTGTAGCTCGGGGTTACCAGACTCGTCCCTATTGAACCCCCCCCCCGTCTGTGTGGTGGTTAGAGACGGGGTCTGAGCAGGTTCAGCTGTGGTGTAGGTCAGGGTTACCAGACTCGTCCCTATTGAACCCCCCCCCCGTCTGCGTGGTGGTTAGAGACGGGGTCTGAGCAGGTTCAGCTGTGGTGTAGCTCAGGGTTACCAGACTCGTCCCTATTGAACCCCCCCCCCCCCCCCCCCCCCGTCTGCGTGGTGGTTAGAGACGGGGTCTGAGCAGGTTCAGCTGTGGTGTAGGTCAGGGTTACCGTAAGGTAAAAAGGGGAGGGTAGGGTGCAGGACTGCCTTTCAGGAGCTGTTTTATGACCTTATAAAATGACAAAACACAATCCACAAGATCTAACAGTGCTGTGTAAATGGTCTGTATTATTATTATTATTATTATTATTTATTTCTTAGCAGACGCCCTTATCCAGGGCGACTTACAATTGTTACAAGATATCACATTATACATTATTTCACATTATACAGATATCACATTATTTTACATACAATTACCCATTTATACAGTTTTTTTTTTTTTTTTTTTTTTTTTTTTTAGTGGAGCAATCTAGGTAAAGTACCTTGCTCAAGGGTACAACAGCAGTGTCCCCCACTGGGGATTGAACCCACAACCCTCCGG
Organism: Acipenser ruthenus; assembly: GCF_902713425.1. Classification (NCBI taxonomy): domain Eukaryota; kingdom Metazoa; phylum Chordata; class Actinopteri; order Acipenseriformes; family Acipenseridae; genus Acipenser; species Acipenser ruthenus. The sequence goes on along the minus strand of NC_081200.1, from coordinate 42,101,927 downwards.
TCAAGAGTCCAGAGCCCTAACCACTACTCCACACTGCTGCCCTGTACCAGTAGATGTGGGGGCTTTCATTTGTGTTTTAGGTGTGCATGAAGACAATTCTTAACTCCAGGTGTGCATGAAGACACTTCTTAACTCCAGGTGTGCATGAAGACACTTCTTAACTCCAGGTGTGCATGAAGACACTTCTTAACTCCAGGTGTGCATGAAGACACTTCTTACCACACTTCCTGGGTGGTTGATGGGACTCAAGGGCATGCAGTAAGAACTGTCTTACCGCACACCCTGTCGTGGATTATTTCTTACTTCTATTATCCACACAGACACACAGGTCATTTTGTAAATGTAAATAGTATTTACAAAGCCAAACAATCCCATAACCCCCATTAACATTGACCTACCATGGCCGGTATTTTGTGAAGGGTGGAACTGGATTGTGCCCCAGAGGTGACATGAAGCCCCCCCCCCCCGTTGTTAGTGTTTAAAAGCTAGTGTCCTTTAATATAAGCAGACATGTTTAACATCACCGGCCAGTCGACGGCAGCACTGTAACATTGCTCATTAGAAAGCATGCTCGTGGTAATAGATCACATTCACTCTTCAAACTATGCTTTGTGTCTACTGTTACATTATTTAGAGAGATATACATTAAACAAACACACACACAATAGTTGTAATATTTATTAACAAACATTTGAACTACTTTATAAGCTTTTCAGTTTTCAATCATTCTAGACATTTGTCATGAAATCACCAACTTTTTTTTAGTATTTAGAAATTTCCCATTATTGAGTGATTTTTTCTTTTTTTCTTCTGGGCAACATACCGAACAAGCCGCCAGTGTTAAAGTGTATGGTGTGATGAAGGATGCAGGGCAGTTCACTCTGCCTGCGTCTCTTCAACCACACTGTGGCTGGGGAAGTGGAGTTATCTGTACAGACCACAGTGTCGGCTAGGGGAGGGAGAGAGAGAGAGTCCCTTTGACATCACAAAGCCCCCACAAGCCATTCTGCGGTGGGATTACAGTTTGCATCTTTCCATGAGGCTTGAGCCTGTGACCATTTCCCCATCACAGCAGCACCTATGCTTTACCGCTCATGGAAAATAAATGAATAGATACAAATAAAAAAAGAAATAAAGAAGAGAGCGAGCGTCCCATTCTGCAGTGGGGTGACAGCTCATCTCACACTTTCCATTCCTGTGCTCAGAGGCTGGTATAGGCAGAGTGAGAAACTGCAATCCTGGCTATCAAGCAACACCTAGTGGCAGGATCTTTAAAAATACTCTAACATGTGCAAGACTGCAAACAAAAAAGAAAGAAAGAAACAGACAAGAGACCAAATATGCTATTTTAATAAATTGATGCAATATGTACAATTCAAGTCTTCGAACAAATTACTGTTCGTTTCCTACTGTCATGGCTGTAGTATACAAAACCAAACCCAAAAAAAAAAGTCACTCAGACACATAGTTCAAACACGGTATAAAGAGAAGGGAGAAGACGAACTCTCTCTCTCTCTCTCTCTCTCTAGGATATTCACAGTTCAGCTCTGCTAGGTTACTTCAGCCCTGTATGTTAATTTACACCGACAGCATTAAAACAATGGCCGCACAAGTGACAGCAGATACCAGCGGTGTGCCACACACTGTGAACTGTACCACAGTGACAGGATTCTATTGGATTCTCCATTTAACACAGCAAGTGTTCTCCTCTTGGGTCCAGTACGAGCCTGCTGCCTGTCCCCAGGACCTCTCTGATAAAGGCAGCTGAACTGAGTAAGAGTCTCCAGGGCTGCCCCGATGTGCTGGGGCGGGTGTCAGCTGAGGACCAGTCCCTCCTTGGCTGCCAGTCGCTGCCGGTGCACATGGTCCTGCTCCAGCTCCTTGTGGCTGGGGTGCCACAGCCGTGCCAGGATGCGCTCAACGTTCAGGGCGTAGACTGTGTGTGAGGGTACCGCCTCGCGGTGAATCTGCAGGAACACACACTAATATATATACAGTGCCTTGCAAAAGTATTCAGACCCCTGACCAATTCTTCCATATTACTGAATTACAAATGGTACATTGAAATTTCGTTCTGTTTGATATTTTATTTTAAAACACTGAAACTCAAAATCAATTATTGTAAGGTGACATTGGTTTTATGTTGGGAAATATTTTTAAGAAAAATAAAAAACTGAAATATCTTACCAATGTCTGAGATTACATGAAGATATATATATATATATTATATACACACACACACACGCATATATATATATATATATATATATATATATATATATATATATATATATATATATATATACACACACACACACACACACACACACACACACACAGGATGATTCTTGCTATTATAAGCAGCAGACAGGGCCAGAAGAAGAAGTAGTAGTTTATTTAGCAGATGCCTTTATCCAAGGCGACTTACAGAGACTAGGACAAGTGAACTATGAATCACTTCCAGCAATGTCTCACCCAAAAGATGGATTTTCTGTAACTGAGTTTTTAAATAAATAAAAAAATGTATTAAATTCAATGAGAAATGATTAGACTAGAAGTCTGATTAATGTCTTTGGAAAACAAAGAAAGACAAGAAAGAGACAAGAGTTTTCTCTTAGTGCTAACTAAATTCAGCACTATTGAGTGTGTGAATTAATTTAAATTTAAAAGAGGAGGAGGAGTACCTGCAGCGCTTCCAGGAGGTCAAACATGCTGACTGGAGGCGGGGCGGCCGGGAGGCGGTCCCCCGAACAGGCCAACAGGAGGGCAGCCTGCTGCTCCGCCTCATCGGGGGAGACCTGTGGAGGCAGACCCGGGGGCAGGGAGGCGCTGGGGGGCAGCCTGCAGAGACACACACACACACACACACACACACACACACATATACTGAACTACTATTTAGTCAGTGGCTTCATGTAGCAGCTGCACGTCCAGTAACGCAAGTACATTCAGCAATTTAATACATAATAATGAAATCAAAGCACCACCTGGTCCACAGTCTGACACTCGGCAAAACTCTGAAAACATCTATTAGTTGCAACACATCTTAATTAGTATTTTTCAGGGATGGAAATAAGACTCCTACTGCATAGCAGTTTCTCCCCCATTCCTAGTTTTATAATGAACCCAATTAACTACAGTGAAAAGGTAACACGCTCAGGTGTGTCTTAGTAGACTTATAGTAAAACCAGGAATGGATGGAATTGCTATGCAATGGGTGTCTTATTTCCACCCCTGCAGATTTATTACAACATAGAAAAATCAACCGAGCGTTTTTCTAAGCTAGTGAGGAAAAAGCTCTAACCCCGCCCCTCTCCCTGCTCTTACACACAGCTCTAACCCCACCCCCTCTCCCTGCTCTTACAGCTCTAACCCCGCCCCTCTCCCTGCTCTTACACACAGCTCTAACCCCACCGCCTCTCCCTGCTCTTACACACAGCTCTAACCCCACCCCCTCTCCCTGCTCTTACAGCTCTAACCCCGCCCCTCTCCCTGCTCTTACAGCTCTAACCCCGCCCCTCTCCCTGCTCTTACACACAGCTCTAACCCCACCGCCTCTCCCTGCTCTTACACACAGCTCTAACCCCACCCCCTCTCCCTGCTCTTACAGCTCTAACCCCGCCCCTCTCCCTGCTCTTACACACAGCTCTAACCCCGCCCCTCTCCCTGCTCTTACAGCTCTAACCCCGCCCCTCTCCCTGCTCTTACAGCTCTAACCCCGCCCCTCTCCCTGCTCTTATACACAGCTCTAACCCCGCCCCTCTCCCTGCTCTTACACACAGCTCTAACCCCGCCCCTCTCCCTGCTCTTACACACAGCTCTAACCCCGCCCCTCTCCCTGCTCTTACAGCTCTAACCCCGCCCCTCTCCCTGCTCTTACAGCTCTAACCCCGCCCCTCTCCCTGCTCTTACACACAGCTCTAACCCCGCCCCTCTCCCTGCTCTTACAGCTCTAACCCCGCCCCTCTCCCTGCTCTTACAGCTCTAACCCCGCCCCTCTCCCTGCTCTTACAGCTCTAACCCCGCCCCTCTCCCTGCTCTTACACACAGCTCTAACCCCACCGCCTCTCCCTGCTCTTACACACAGCTCTAACCCCACCGCCTCTCCCTGCTCTTACACACAGCTCTAACCCCACCCCCTCTCCCTGCTCTTACCCGTCAGGGATGCTGTTGTAAGCACCCATGCTGTTCTTCAGGTAGGGCTGAGGGGTGATGTTGCTGCCGAAGGCATATTTGAAGTGCCCATCTCGCAGGCGATAGGCTTTCCGCCTGGAGATCACAGCCATCAGAATGTCCTTCAGGTGGTGCTGAAACCAGAGCACACAATAAAACACAAGCCCTCAGTGGTCTTCACCCCCTTCTTCTCTCTCATTTACTTATTAGAGACACCCCTGCCTGCTCCAGCCCCATTAATCCCCCCGCGACACGTCCCGTACCTCGACGGCACAGACGAGTGTGCTGACCGCGTCCTCGCTGACATTGTCCAGGCCGAGCTCGAAGGCCGTCACCATCATCCTGGCCTCCAGCTGCCCTCTGGAGGGGAGCAGCAGCGTGTGGGCACTGAGCCGCACCTCCTCCTCCTCCTCCTCAGGGGGGTCCTTCGACACGAGGGGCTGGGCTGCGGAGAGGGGGTTCAGGGACTGGAAGCGGTGCTGAAGAAAGAGAGAGAGAGAGTCACACACACTGGCAGTGCTGCACCAACCCATCATTCAAATTGAGCTCTCTACATAAATCAGGTGCTGACAATAAGGTGAGGATCAGGCGAGTTTACCAAAACAAGGGAAGAAACAGCTGCTTGGGTTTGTGTGGATCACTATTCTCCACAGAGTAAGAAAAGCAGCGATCAGCACAAACCCAAGCAGCTGTTTCTTCACTATTTCACATTGAATGGTAAATTAGCCCGATCAACACTAATGACCCTCACCTGACTTTTCAATAATTGGTTTGTGCCGCACTACTGTTAGAGCAACGTACTTCCACTACTAAACCTGTTCTGAAATCACTGTGGCCATTCGGTGTCAAAATGTATCGTTTGTGATGTTAGCAACATCAGTGTCCAACTGCTGACAATGCCAAGATGTTTTGAGGCAACTGTATTATAGATCAGACCCATCAACACAAACATCTTGGACTTAAGCCGATATCGATACATTACCATCAGTGTAACAAAACGTACCGTTGAATAGACCTTTGCCAAAGGATTATGTTTGAGTACATTTACTTTTAGCAACAACTACAGCTACAACAACTACGCTTTTGACACCACTGATCATGGCAGTCCCTGCCTGCAAGCTGAGGTCCTCCGACTCTAGCCTGCTTGTTATCCCCAAGCAAAAGTGCACCACACTTGGAGGACGCTCGTTTAGCTTCATGGCTCCGACTCTCTGGAACTCTCTCCCAGCTTTGGTGCGTGACGCTCCCACCGTCGCTCGCTTTAAATCAACTCTCAAGACCCATCTGTTCTCTCTTGCTTTCCATGCTCTTTAACCCTGATATCTGCTATTAACTGAACTGCTGTGTTGCTGCTACTATTTCATGTATTATGCACTTTCCACTGTACTTAATGAATTATGCTTCTTTTCTTTTTTTTTTTTTACTGTATATCATGCACTTCTCTGTATTTAAAGTATTATGGATGTTCTTGTTGTTACTGTATCTTGTAAAGCGCTTTGTGATGGTGGTCCACTATGAAAGGCGCTATATAAAATAGATTGATTGATTGACAGTACTACTGCTGCAGTGTCCTTCACAGACAATATACACCCCCTCCACCAACCACAGGCACACTTACGTCAAATTTCTGTCGCACGGAGGAGAACTTCTTCTTCCCTTTGGGTTTCCCAGGTTTGCAGGCAGACCCGCCTGCCCAGGGCAAGGAGCCAGCACCCTCTGTGGGAACAAGAGGGAACCGGCTGCTGAAACCATTCCAGGAACCCCACGCAATTCAGAAAGGATTTCGCTCCTCAAACAACACTGGCTAGGCTGATGAAGGCCCTGTGTTGGCTGATCGTCTTGTTTCTCTCAAACAGCACAGTGATCTGCCATATCCGAGACCTTATTCACAAACACTGAATGAAATCAATTTATTACAATTACCACCTGCACTGCGCTAGTCCTCCACAAGGCAGAGCAGTTTATTCAATACAGAACACTGTGTCAGAGGTACTGTATTAAGCATTGAACAGTAAAAAGGCAAAAAAATAACAGGCATTTCACCCACTTGACAAGCACAGTAGACATTAGGCACTGCACTTACCCACAGCATCACTGTGCATTTTCTTACTACAGCCTGAACATTAGACAAGGTGTTCAGAGTATTCCAACAGCTTCGTCTGTCCAGCTCTTTTTTGCAAAGTTTCAGGAACAAATACAATTATCAGTGCATTACCTGGGTGTGGTGAAGAGGATATTCAGTGCAGAGGATATTCAGGGTTAGGGTCAGTGCAGGGGATATTCAGGGTACAGCCAGCATTGAGATGAAGGATGATCAACCTCAGGTACTGATGTGGAAACCAAACCAAACCAACCCTGAACTCCACACTATTCAACTATGTGTTTCACTTCACTTTTACTCAATATAAGGAATTTACTTCCACATCACGTTTACTAAAGGCTGCATTCCAACATTTGTATTGGCTTGCAGCTGACTGAATATTTCAATCTGGGTTTGACAAGTGCATGCCTTAAATTCACAAAACAGATAACTTGGTACAACGTGCTACGCTCGCTGGTGAATGTGAAATATACAGACGTTTTCCTGTTCTTGCTCAACTCTTGCTACTGACATGAACCAACCTCTTTACAGAATACTTGGTTTGAAACAATGAGGATACTCTAGTGTGCGTGTGGTTTGAAACAATGAGAATACTCTAGTGTGCGTGTGGTTTGAAACAATGAGAATACTCTAGTGTGCGTGTGGTTTGAAACAATGAGAATACTCTAGTGTGCGTGTGGTTTGAAACAATGAGAATACTCTAGTGTGCGTGTGGTTTGAAACAATGAGAATACTCTAGTGTGCGTGTGGTTTGAAACAATGAGAATACTCTAGTGTGCGTGTGGTTTGAAACAATGAGAATACTCTAGTGTGCGTGTGGTTTGAAACAATGAGAATACTCTAGTGTGCGTGTGGTTTGAAACAATGAGAATACTCTAGTGTGCGTGTGGTTTGAAACAATGAGAATACTCTAGTGTGCGTGTGGTTTGAAACAATGAGAATACTCTAGTGTGCGTGTGGTTTGAAACAATGAGAATACTCTAGTGTGCGTGTGGTTTGAAACAATGAGAATACTCTAGTGTGCGTGTGGTTTGTGCTGCTTTGTTGCTCTATCGTAGTTGTATCTAGTCTTGTACTGCGCTGAATCCCACTGCTGCTGCCTCTGTAACTGTGCTGTCTGGCCAGCGCCTCACTTGTTAATGAGGGCTCAGTCTATCAAAACAGGCCACTCTCCTAGTTAAATAAATAAACACACTGATAAAATAAACTAAACTCTGTCCGTCATTAAATCAAATGACAGCATCCAAAACCTTTAGTATTCTTTTGAGTATTGGGATTTCAGAACACATTTCAGCATGGAACAGTTTTGTCATGTCATGCTCCAGCCATTTAGGGTTTTACACTTCATACAATTTCTTGTGTTTTTTTTGTAACAGACAGAGGAAAAGAAAAAATGTAAATCTGAAAAGGGATTGAGTTTGGTGTTTATTATCATACAGTGGATACACTAGTCACTAGACTTGAGGGATGCTGTATTTACAGCATTTGTTTTCAGTCCCCACCTGTTAACTGAATATAAATAAATGTTTAGTTTTGACCACAGCGTGCTAAAGGTCTCACGATGGCTTGTTAGATGTTTGCACTCCAAGACAAGCGGGGACTGTGAAATGTTTTTCTTTGTGCCCCTCTCTCTCTCACATTGTGGCATGGCTGCGGGTACCTACCTGGCACAGACACCATGATCTGACAGCGTGTGAGGATGGCCAGCAGGAAGTCATTGTGGAAGTGCACTGCAGAGAGAAGGGAAAGGATGTCACCACACACAGCACAGTATGCAACAGCAGTACAGTGTTTACAAGATCTGGTAGGGCTATACAGAAAACATTTTCAAAATAAAGAGAGACACACAAGCCATGCTTAAATAACAAGAATAAGTGTCACTAATAAATGAACCCCACAACCCCCCATTAAACACTCCAATAGTGCTGACAGAACGTTTCGGCAGTGAGTCTCTCACAGTGTCTTCAGTGCCTCTGTCTGTCACTGAGTGTAGGAAGGGTTTTTTTTTACTATTTAAATGTCAGCACTATTGGGAGGGTTTAATAGTTACAGATGATACTTGCCAACATACTGGACACAACAAAAACTGCAACAAGAGGAGTCTGCTGTAAATGAGAATCTTACACAGCTTCTCCATTTAAGAGAGTTACCTGGAGAAGTTGCATACGATTCTCACTTACAGCACACCCCTCTCGAGGCAGCTTTCTAGTGTGAAACTTTATTAGACTTCATCTGTGGCAAACAGGGGCTTCACTGCACTCTAAACCACAGACAATACTGCAGAAACCCCTGCTGTCATTAGAACACTGTGGGAAAGCAAACGCAGTCTGTACTGGAGTAAAATACCGACTAGTCTGCTTGGAACACACACGTTAAATAGCGGACAGGTTATCTGCATGGAGAGGAGTTTGCAGGAAGATTCGGGATGCAACTCCCCCAGTGCAGAACTCAAGTAAAGGCTGGCTGTAGCAGCTACTGTGCAAACCCTTACCGTTGTCTTGTGAGAGGAGTCTCCTGGCCTCTGTATCAAACTCTTCTTTACTGATCTTCTGTTTAAACCAAAGCTTCAGGTTAGCCCAATAACTTGAACATAAAACAGATGAAGGTTAATTGCTACCTTGTCTTCCAAGAGCAATACGTTTTCAGTGAATATGCTGCACTAATTACATAAAAAGAGAGAGCACGCTATGTTTGCATGACAAAAGCACACACTGTAACCCTTTCATGCACAGGTCCTCATATGAGGATGTATAGAAAGCAACATTTAAGCAGCTGTGAGCGTGAAAGGAAGTTACAGCAGTTACAATGATGTGGATCCAGCTAGTGCTAACAGAGGAACTGCCACCAGAACACACCAGAGCTCTGTGCAAGAAACGCACAACACAGCCGAGGGCTGTGCAAGAAACGCACAACACAGCCGAGGGCTGTGCAAGAAACGCACAACACAGCCGAGGGCTGTGCAAGAAACGCACAACACACCCGAGGGCTGTGCAAGAAACGCACAACACACCCGAGGGCTGTGCAAGAAACGCACAACACACCCGAGCGCTGTGCAAGAAACGCACAACACACCCGAGGGCTGTGCAAGAAACGCACAACACACCCGAGGGCTGTGCAAGAAACGCACAACACACCCGAGGGCTGTGCAAGAAACGGACAACACACCCGAGGGCTGTGCAAGAAACGCACAACACACCCGAGGGCTGTGCAAGAAACGCACAACACACCCGAGCGCTGTGCAAGAAACGCACAACACACCCGAGCGCTGTGCAAGAAACGCACAACACACCCGAGGGCTGTGCAAGAAACGCACAACACACCCGAGGGCTGTGCAAGAAACGCACAACACACCCGAGGGCTGTGCAAGAAACGCACAACACACCCGAGCGCTGTGCAAGAAACGGACAACACACCAGAGCAAGTTATATATATATATATATATATATATATATATATATATATATATTATACACACACATTCTTTAAAGACATAATCCCTGTTCACAGCTTTACCATACTTTCAATGAGAACAGCAAATACTTCTAATATCAACGCAAGAGTATTCTCTCGTCTCGTTTATGTAAACATGAACATTTTCAACAAAACCACACACAACAACAACATTAAACACCTGCAAATGAATACAACTGATTAAGTACTGTGCTAACTCCAAGTAAATGGGGACCAAAACCTTTGCCCAAGTCTTGACTCTAAATTCATCAGCGCTATAACCCGGCTGTCCCTGCTAGGAAATGTCGGTGCTCGCTCGGCCTTCGTCGATTCTGTTCCTGTTTCAGCCTAATTTGCCCTTCCTGAATGGTGGCCGATATTAATTTCTGAATACTCAGTACTGTTTCTGTACTTACTGCTTTATGTTCTCTCCCAGCGCCTCGCTAAGGTTTTTCTTGGCCGCTTCTAGCTCGCTAATATTGGAAGCCATCACGTCTCCCGGCTCCCCGCTCCGTCGCTGCACTGCAGTCATCGTAAGAGGCCTGCCTACCGCTTTACGACAGGTCGCTATGGCGTCACACAGTTGCTATGCGACAACCTCCGCTTTGTAATTCTTATTGATTAATCGTTTTGATGCTGTTTCCATAGTTACACTGCATTCCTGCGCCTGGGCACCATTCCAATTTAACCCTTTCAGTCCTGGCGGGACCTCAAGGTTTATATTATGTTACACAAGCTGTCAGAAATCACATTGAAACCGCAGGGAAGTCCAGGATAAGGCCAACTGCCTGGGCATCCTGGTTTATGTTTTATGGGAATCTGTAGTGTCCGGTCGGAACAACTGACCGGGTCACCGGACAGCAAAAGTGTGGTTCTTGCTAATCTTTCTTCCTCCCTGTGTTCGTTACTGTTTGGGGATCTCCCTTCTTACTGCGCTCCTAACCAATCAGAGCTCGCCGAGTCACTGTTTCTCTGTTGACATTCCTCGCAACGCCCTGCTGTGCAAACATGTTTTTTGTTGGTCTGTTAAGTATTACAACTACACAAAGATATTCTGCTTCATTTTGCATTTCAGTCATTTGCAGGGTGTGTTTGTTCTGATCTAGAGTACTTGCTGGCAATGTGGAGTGCATTTCAGTGTTAATGTTCATTAGCAACTGTCTAGCAACGTGTAAAAGTGGAGGATACGTTTACACCGCCAGCAGAATCCATTACAAGACATCACCAAAACAAGTCGTCTTATTATTTGTTTATTTAGCAGACCCCTTTCTCCAAGGTGACAGAGTCTAGGGTGTGTGAGCTATGCAACACCTAAAAGACAGAGCACAAGGAGATTAAAGGACTTGCTCAGGGTCACACAATGAGTCAGTGGCTGAGGTGGGATTTGAACCAGGGCCCTCCTGGTTACAAGCCCTTTTCTTTAACCACAGGACCACACAGCCTCCACTCGCCTTATTCTACAGACCTTCTAGTTCCCAGCTTGTGCTTTACTCTTCCATTTGCAAAATGCAGCTGTTCCAACACTGGGATATTGTGGTCTAGCTTAGAGGCAGTCCATCCACTCTTGGACTTTGTTCCAACCCTGTTGTAAATGATTTAACTTGCCTCCATCCAGACCCCACAGTAGATCATGATCTCACTTTAGCCGTTATGCCACGGTCCTCCAGGACCGACTGGACACGTCTGGTCTAGCTGCAATAAGACCATGTGACCGAGAGCGCAGGTACCAGGAAGCAGCCACCGCACGTAGACGGCCTACCGCTTGACAGCAGGTTGCTACCGAGTGCCACTGTAATACCTTCCGCTTCGATGTTCATGGAAGTGCTCTCGTCGGCCTTTGGCTTTGTTTTTAAAAGACAGACCCGAACAGCTTGATTAGGATCAGCCTGGTTTTCATTCCCAGACTTGAAGTAACGTAGAGGAGTGGAGACTTTGTGAACACAGCCCGTTCCTTAATCAGGTCCAGCAGCACAGGGGGGCTGCATTATGAGCAAGAACTATATAGCGAGTATGGGGCTTACCAACCCTGCCCCTCCCCCAGCCAATCAAAATACAAACAAAAGAACACTTGTGACAAACACCAGGGCTGGAAATAAAACTCCTGCTGTACAGCCGTATGATCCATTCCTGGTTTTACTATGACTTTAATTAGTAAGACACACCTGAGCTTGCTACCTGTACACACTGGGGCTAATCAAGCACATATTAAAACCAGGAATGGGTGACACTGCCACGCAATAGGAGTCTTATTCCCATCCCTAAAACACACAAGACAGATTAAACTCGAAAGGTCACACAGCAATTTATTAAAGAAAAATCCAGCTCTGTCCCAGTAAGAATCCCGACCCATTCTATATTACTATCCCAGATCCAGCCCTTGATTTAACACCCCCCTCATCATCTCCCAACAGCAGCACACTGCACCCCCCAACTTCAGCAAGGACCCTGCTGTCCACACTGTACCGTAGTGACCCTGCTGTCCACACTGTACCGTAGTGACCCTGCTGTCCACACTGTACCGTAGTGACCCTGCTGTCCACACTGTACCGTAGTGACCCTGCCCCCTCTCTTTATTCCATTGTGATCCTGTGCTGTGTTTCAGGTGCATCTCTAGCTATGTGAGCACACAGACCGACCGGCCCCTCCCAGCTCCTCTGGCTGCAGTGTGGATCATGCTGTGGCTTTTCTTGCAAATGCATTTAAAAGTCGACCCATACACCCCCATCGTCAGGCTCGAGTTTTAGTCTTTGCACAGAGTTCTCCTCTCCTCTCTTGTGAATTCAACAGCACTGGTCTTCAGTGTTTTTTACTTTCCCACATTTTCAAAATAAAAGTGAGTCTATTAATGCTACAGCAGGTCGACCCTTCCCAACCCCTCCAACCCCCCCTTCTCAGAGTGTTTTAGGGGGATGTCGGTGGGGGGGATCTAAACACAACAAGCAGTCCCCAGTGTTGTGGTCGGTGCGTCTCCCCCTGCTGGTTAGGAGTGAGAGAGCTTCATGCGATCCTCGGTCAGCACGCTCTCGGCTCCCTGCGTCTCCACACACTGCCGCACGGTGGTCAACACACTCTCCAGCCGCCGGTCCAGCGCAGACAGGTGCGGCTCCGACAGGACGGGGTGCAGGGGGTCGTGCGCTGTGGCCGCCCGCATTGCCGCGCTTAGGGCGCCGTTCCGCAGCAGGGTCAACCGGTTCCACGTGGACACGCGCACCCTGAGGGGAGAGAGGGGGTCAGTGTGGAGACTGAGGGACAGGGAGAGTGAGGGGGTCAGTGTAGAGACTGCGGGACAGGGAGAGCGAGGGGGTCAGTGTAGAGACTGCGGGACAGGGAGAGCGAGGGGGTCAGTGTAGAGACTGCGGGACAGGGAGAGCGAGGGGGTCAGTGTAGACTGCGGGACAGGGAGAGCGAGGGGGTCAGTGTAGAGACTGCGGGACAGGGAGAGCGAGGGGGTCAGTGTAGAGACTGAAGGACAGGGAGAGCGAGGGGGTCAGTGTAGAGACTGGGGGACAGGAAGAGCGAGGGGGTCAGTGTAGAGACTGAGGGACAGGGAGAGCGAGGGGGGTCAGTGTAGAGACTGGGGGACAGGGAGAGCGAGGGGGGTCAGTGGAGAGACTGAGGGACCGGGAGGGAGAGGGGGGGGTCAGTGGAGAGACGGGGGACCGGGAGAGCAAGGGGGTCAGTGTAGAGACTGGGGGACAGGGAGAGTGAGGGGGACAGGGTGACACTGTCTCAGGTTTTGTGCACTGGGCAGAAGAGCGATACTCACATACAGCACTGGTACACTGGGGCCAGGATACTCCTCTCATCCTGGGTAGGGTTGCCAAAACTGTAATAAATACAAACATAACAGACATCAATAAACCATAACAATAAAACCTGCATTTAGCACCAGTGCAGTAATAATACAAACACTGTGTCTTCAGCTCCGTGACACACGGGGACTGTATTTCTAAACACTGTGTCTTCAGCTCCGTGACACACGGGGACTGTATTTCTAAACACTGTGTCTTCAGCTCCGTGACACACGGGGACTGTATTTCTAAACACTGTGTCTTCAGCTCCGTGACACACGGGGACTGTATTTCTAAACACTGTGTCTTCAGCTCCGTGACACACGGGGACTGTATTTCTAAACACTGTGTCTTCAGCTCCGTGACACACGGGGACTGTATTTCTAAACACTGTGTCTTCAGCTCCGTGACACACGGGGACTGTATTTCTAAACACTGTGTCTTCAGCTCCGTGACACACGGGGACTGTATTTCTAAACACTGTGTCTTCAGCTCCGTGACACACGGGGACTGTATTTCTAAACACTGTGTCTTCAGCTCCGTGACACACGGGGACTGTATTTCTAAACACTGTGTCTTCAGCTCCGTGACACACGGGGACTGTATTTCTAAACACTGTGTCTTCAGCTCCGTGACACACGGGGACTGTATTTCTAAACACTGTGTCTTCAGCTCCGTGACACACGGGGACTGTATTTCTAAACACTGTGTCTTCAGCTCCGTGACACACGGGGACTGTATTTCTAAACACTGTGTCTTCAGCTCCGTGACACACGGGGACTGTATTTCTAAAGCTTATTTGCCACTGATATCAAAGGGTGTATAGAATTGCAATCGTCTCACTCTTATGTTAAGGATGCAAAGCAGTGATGTCCTCATGAACAGGGAGGAATTCCTCAGCCCTCTAATCTTTGCGAGGTACCCAGAAGAAATACAAGAAGAATTTGGAAAATCTTGCCGGTACCCTCAGAGTCTCGATAACTTCAAAACAACCAATCAAATGTAAGAAAACCTTTAATGACTAAGGAAACAGACAAAGTATTCAGCTGTTGCCATCAGTTTCCTCTAAGACATACCCAGGAGTCACTCTTAGTTTTTAGACAGGCACCCTAGGAGTCTCCCAGTTTAGACACTGGAAAGACTGGGCTGGGGTCCTAGGAGACTGCAGAGATGGAAATAAGGCTCCAGTTGTACAGCATTTTGATCCATTCCTAGTGTCAGTGAGTTTGATAAGACGCACCTGAGCTTGTTTTATACACTGGGGCTAATGAAGCTGGTAATAAAGCTGGAATGGGTGACACTGCTGTGCAATAGGAGTCTCGTTGCCACCCCTGGGCTGGTACCTCTTGGCATTGTCCAGCAGGATGAGCATGCTGGCTCCACCGTCGTCCTGGAAGCTCTCGTAGTGATGGCGGTCTGCGTTGCCGATGAGGTAATCGAAGATGGCCGTGTCGATGACGTCCAGGAGCCGCGGGCCAGAGTCGTACGGAGCCGTCTTCATCACAGCGTCGCAGTAACTCTCATCATACTCCCACCTGACACGCAGAGACACAGCCAAGACCCCTCACTCAGCTTCATGTAACTCATCACTCCCACCTGACACACACAGCCAAGACCCCTCACTCAGCATATCCATCACACACACACTTCATACTCGCTCCCAGTCCAGAGAAGTAATCCTCTTTTAATGAATGGCTAAAGACCTGGAATCTTTACCCCCAGCTCACCTGGCTAGCTTGCCCTCTCGGTAGGTGCGGCCCCAGGGGTGCCTGTGTTTCTGCAGGGGCCACACGTCAGGCAGCCAGAGCGTCACCGAGCCCTCCATCACCTCCCCCTCCGCGCAGGCCGGCTCGCTCTCCCGGCAGTAATAGCACTTCCCGTAGAAACAGGTGTTGTTACCTGGGAGACAGGAAGAAACTCAAAGTTGCTGTGTGACCTTTTGTGTTATTTTAAGTTGAGTTTAATGTCTTGTGTGTTCAGGGATGGAAATAAGACTCCTATTGCAAAGCATTTGCACCCATTCTAGGTTTTACTACAAGCTTGATTAGCCCCAGGGTGTACAGATAACAAGCACGTGTCTTAATAATCTCATAGTAAAACCAGGAATGGATCAAACTGCTATGCAATGGGAGTCTTATTTCCATCCCTGCGTCTGCACCACACTCTGGAGAAGATAGAAACGCAGGGAAAGCGCCAAGAAGAGTCTTCAAACCCAGTTCTACAAACTGACTTCAACAAGAGAGGGAGGAAGACAAAACGTCCGCAGACCCTTTATTGAGAGAAAGACCATCTGGAATGAAGGGAACATTCCCAAATCCTCCCTCTATCTCACTACTCACTTTCATTTTTCCATTTCCTTTATTTTGATTTTATACCATTTCATTTTTTAACTGACTGATGAGTAAAAGACTGAGAGGTCCCGTGGAGCGCGGCAGGGAATCCCCATTCTCCACACAGACACGGAGCACCTCAGAGAAGCAGGGATCCCCATTCTCCACAGAGACACGGAGCACCACGGAGAAGGAGGGATCCCCATTCTCCACAGAGACACGGAGCACCACGGAGAAGGAGGGATCCCCATTCTCCACAGAGACACGGAGCACCACAGAGAAGGAGGGATCCCCATTCTCCACAGAGACCCCGAGCACCACAGAGAAGCAGGGATCCCCATTCTCCACAGAGACCCCGAGCACCACAGAGAAGCAGGGATCCCCATTCTCCACAGAGACCCTGAGCACCACAGAGAAGCAGGGATCCCCATTCTCCAGAGACACGGAGCACCACGGAGAAGCACGGATCCCCATTCTCTACAGAGACACGGAGAAGCAGAGAAGCAGGGATCCCCATTCTCCACAGAGACCCCGAGCACCACAGAGAAGCAGGGATCCCCATTCTCCACAGAGACCCCGAGCACCACAGAGAAGCAGGGATCCCCATTCTCCACAGAGACCCCGAGCACCACAGAGAAGCATGCTGCCCCCTCACCCTGCATCAGGAAGGTGCTCAAGAGCTGATCGGTAGCAACGGGCTTGATCTCTGTCCGCAGGTTCATGAACCTCCCCACCACTAGGGGTGCCCTGCGGAAACCCAGGATCCTGCAGGAGACACAGAGCAGAAGAACAGTTACAAACGAGAGGGGGCCATTCGCACCGGTTCAAAGTAGCTGGCTGATCTCAAAACCTTTGTCAGGTCGGGTCTGAAAGGATCCCAGCGACTCAAGAGCTAGTTAGCAGCACAGGCAACCTCACTGTCTGGAAAGCGTAGACATTTATAACATGACAGTGGGCATTACTCTGAATGCTTAAGGACTGCTTTGAAGAATGCTTTTGGTAAGGACTGTTTGTTTTAGTTTGTTTTTTTAAAGCCCATTTTGATTATTCAAATTGAATTTGCGGCTCATGATGAAACCTTCCACAGCTTTTGTTTTTGAGGGTTTATCAGTTTATTTAAAAAAATGCAAAGCCCTGTTTAAACAGAGATGATGTAAAATGAAAAGACTCCTCAAAGAGTCCCGTGAGAGAGCACAGTGTACTGTCAGCCAGTGCAGACTGTCCACACGTTCCTGTGTGATGATGTGATGAAGAAAGGGTGGTCTGGTTAAACAGTGTGCCTGGTATAAAACACTCCTCCTCCGTTAGGGGTACCTGTCCAGGTGAAAGGCGGCCACCTCAGCGTTGTGTCTGTCGTACCCGGCATAGGGTTCTCCCTCCACCATGTGGTCCCGGCTGTACCTGAGACAGGGGCAGACAGACATCCCTTCACTTTAATCACTGCACAGAAATCAGGGGAGGGTCAATGGTGTTGATCAGGCTAGCTTACCTTTAAGAGTGAAACGAGCAAACAAACAGCTGCTTGGTTTTGTGTGGATTGCTGCTCTGCAGTCTAAGAAAAGCAGCGATCATCACAAACCCAAGCAGCTGTTTCTTCACTCTGAATGGTAAATCAGCCCGATCGACCCCAGCGACCCTCCCATGACTGTCAGCCCCTGCTTTCTGTGGAGCGCTCCATCTGAATAACCAAATAATCAGTTGCTGTGGCACTAACCCATAACAGAAGTGAGCGGAGGTGCTCCCACTCCGTGTCTCTTACCTCCTGGGTTTGAAGACCACCTTCTGTCCCCCCTCCAGCACCAGCAGGGCTTTGAGCTGTGTGCCCTTGTAGCCGACGTCAGCGCGCTCCACGCGGCCCGTCGCCATGGCGCTGAGCACGGCCCCCAGCTCAGGGGTCTCGTCAGGGTACACCTCGCGCGGCCCCACCCACTGCGCCGCCACCTCCCAGGGGGACTGCAGGGTGTGGTCGAGCTGCGCCCCCCTCCGCAGCCGCAGACCCGCCTCCATGCGCTGGAAGGCGCGCTGGTCCTGCCGGCTCGCAGCCGACCCCTCGCCCCCGTCCAGCAGGAACACCTTGGCCAGGATGAGGACCACCAGCAGTGCGGCCAGCAGGACCACCCTCTGCTTCAGCTTCATCTCCTCCTCCTCCTCCTCCTCCTCCTCCTCTCCGCGGTCTAACCCTGGTGCGTGAGCATGTCGCCTGCCTGCCACAGACACAGACACAGTAATAACGGTTCAATGCAAATTATAAATGAAAAAAAGTCTTCGTGCAAACTGGCAATCACACCTCAGCCTAAAGGAGTGCTTCTCATGCAGCTCAGGAGCAGAGAGGCTGACCGGCACTCACACAGTAACAGGCAGCTCAGGAGCAGAGAGGCTGACCAGCACTCACACAGAGACAGGCAGCTCAGGAGCAGAGAGGCTGACCAGCACTCACACAGAGACAGCCAGCTCAGGAGCAGAGAGGCTGACCGGCACTCACACAGAGACAGCCAGCTCAGGAGCAGAGAGGCTGACCAGCACTCACACAGAGACAGGCAGCTCAGGAGCAGAGAGGCTGACCAGCACTCACACAGAGACAGGCAGCTCAGGAGCAGAGAGGCTGACCAGCACTCACACAGAGACAGGCAGCTCAGGAGCAGAGAGGCTGACCGGCACTTACACAGAGACAGGCAGCTCAGGAGCAGAGAGGCTGACCGGCACTCACACAGAGTCAGCCAGCTCAGGAGCAGAGAGGCTGACCGGCACTCACACAGGGACAGGCAGCTCAGGAGCAGAGAGGCTCTGACCGGCACTCACACAGGGACAGGCAGCTCAGGAGCAGAGAGGCTGACCGGCACTCACACAGAGACAGGCAGCTCAGGAGCAGAGAGGCTGACCGGCACTCACACAGGGACAGGCAGCTCAGGAGCAGAGAGGCTGACCGGCACTCACACAGAGACAGGCAGCTCAGGAGCAGAGAGGCTGACCGGCACTCACACAGGGACAGGCAGCTCAGGAGCAGAGGCTGACCGGCACTCACACAGGGACAGGCAGCTCAGGAGCAGAGAGGCTGACTGGCACTCACACAGGGACAGGCAGCTCAGGAGCAGAAAGGCTGCTAACCCCTGCTCTAAACCTCTCTCACTAGACAGTAAGACTGGACTGCACTGTAACTGCTCTGTGAATAGACAGCAAGCACTGGAGACTGGACTGCACTGTAACTGCTCTGTGAATAGACAGCAAGCACTGGAGACTGGACTGCACTGTAACTGCTCTGTGAATAGACAGCAAGCACTGGAGACTGGACTGCACTGTAACTGCTCTGTGAATAGACAGCAAGCACTGGAGACTGGACTGCACTGTAACTGCTCTGTGCATCAGTCTGTCTGTCTGTCGCTCTCCTACCTCAGTGAGAAAGGCAGTCCGTCGGCCTGCGGAGATCAGGAATGGCGAGGCGAGGTCAGGGCGTGTCAGTTCTGACGTGGCGCTGTGGTCTCTCTCTCTCTGCTAGGGACAGGAGATATAGATCACAGGCAGGTGAGAACAGGAGGCCCATCATAAATAACTAACAGACAGAACCTCTCTCTCTGTCTTCTCACCCCTCAGACACACTGACAATGCTCGCTGTGTGAACCCAGACTCCAGCCTGGCCCAGTTCAGAGTGCGCATATACACAGTCTCTGTGTGTGTGTGTCTGTGTGTAGCTGGGAGTGTGCAGGTTCTGTCACTCAGTCTGTGTGTGTGTGTGTGTGTGTGTGTAGCTGGGAGTGTGCAGGTTCTGTCACTCAGTCGCTGTGTGTGTGTGTGTGTGTAGCTGGGAGTGTGCAGGTTCTGTCACTCAGTCGCTGTGTGTGTGTGTGTGTGTAGCTGGGAGTGTGCAGGTTCTGTCACTCAGTCGCTGTGTGTGTGTAGCTGGGAGTGTGCAGGTTCTGTCACTCAGTCTGTGTGTGTGTGTGTGTGTGTGTGTGTGTGTGTGTGTAGCTGGGAGTGTGCAGGTTCTGTCACTCAGTCGCTGTGTGTGTGTGTAGCTGGGAGTGTGCAGGTTCTGTCACTCAGTCGCTGTGTGTGTGTGTGTGTAGCTGGGAGTGTGCAGGTTCTGTCACTCAGTCGCTGTGTGTGTGTGTGTGTGTAGCTGGGAGTGTGCAGGTTCTGTCACTCAGTCGCTGTGTGTGTGTAGCTTGGAGTGTGCAGGTTCTGTCACTCAGTCGCTGTGTGTGTGTGTGTGTGTGTGTGTGTGTAGCTGGGAGTGTGCAGGTTCTGTCACTCAGTCGCTGTGTGTGTGTGTAGCTGGGAGTGTGCAGGTTCTGTCACTCAGTCGCTGTGTGTGTGTGTGTGTAGCTGGGAGTGTGCAGGTTCTGTCACTCAGTCGCTGTGTGTGTGTAGCTGGGAGTGTGCAGGTTCTGTCACTCAGTCGCTGTGTGTGTGTGTGTGTAGCTGGGAGTGTGCAGGTTCTTCACAGTCTCTCTGTCTCTGTGGAAGGGGGAAACTGCACTGCTTTGGAATGCAGGGCCCGGAGTGAGGAGAGGTTGCCATGGCGACCAGCTGTGATGCTGAGAATCAGAACCATCTCCAGGGAAGGTCAGCGAGAGAGACAGAGAGGGTAGGAGGAGGGGATACTGGAGCTGCGTGATGTTCTGTACTTCCAAGCTGCGTATGTATTGTACAGCTCTTCTGCTTTCTCACACTCTTCATGAAATTGTGGGTTCAATAGGGACTGGAGTCTGGTTTCCCAGCAGACCGCAAGCGCACTGGTGCAGAGGCATCGAGTCCTCCGAACCCCACTGAGCTTGGCATGCAAACTCTACACATCTGTTATTAGAAACAATCAATTAAAAAAATAAATTAAAAAATAGATTGATTCCTTGTGCATGTAAACGTAACCCTAACCCTAGCAGAGCTGCTGTCTCACAGATCCAAACCAGCACTGATGCTGGAGCCTAGCCCACCTCCGGCAACGGAAACGAACCCAATGCTAGCTGTGTTACTCCGTTTCACTAGCAGTGGTGTGCTGCAGTCTCAGCAGGTCCTCACACACCCCAGCTCTCACGAGTTAGAAGCGCCTTCATTCTCCAACTGCTCTCGCATCATCATGGGCTGGGATAGTTAAAGGAAGTGGCATATACTGGGCTAGATCCCACAACCCAATTACCAGACAGATTAGAGGGGTCAAACGCAGTGAGGAGCACAGCAGAGTGCTGGGTTCAGAGACAGCGCCTCACAATAAACCAGCTTTCCAGACGTCTCTGCAGTATATTATTATGGGGTGGCACGGATTTGTCACAGGGCAGTGCAAATGACAATATGTTTTAAAGTATGGATGACATCTTATTAATTTATTTATTTTTTTGCCGTAAGTTAATGAGGACAATATTGGTTTTGCCGTTATATTTCTAATATGTAAGCCTGTCCCTTTAAGAAGACCCGTCTCCCCACACCGCCTGTAAGGCAGCCACGCTGGCATGTTGTTTCTAACACCACACAGAACACCCATCCATTCATTCATTCATTCATTCATTCATTCATTGATCATTTCAGAGACGCCGTGTTTGTTGAAATTACAGCCAACACGACCCGTCACTCAGAACCGTGCGGACCAAGAGAGAGGCCTACAGTCCTCCGCAACCTCGGCCTTTCCTATCGCGTCTCTTTCTGAACCCCAGATCAATCCCTCCGGTCACACGGCCGTTAACGTTATTACATCTCGGCTTCGTGTAGATTTAATGTCAAATCTGTGCTTGTTACGTGTTTGCAGTGCAATGTTATCTTATATAAAGCGACCGAGTATCTACACAGTTATTAAACCAGGACAGACGCACAACAAATAAATAGGATCAATAACCATACACCGCGAATCGATATACTGCCACAGAAACACTATCTCGGTTATTAGTTTTTTGTGTGTCTGTCCTTTAATTTCCTGCGATAACGTTTTAAGACTAACTACACGTTTACACGGATAAGCAGCAGTGCAGGGAGTCGCGGGCGAGCTGCTCCTCATAATTAATTATATTGATATATTTGTGTATTGCCAACACAGGCATGGTCTCCAGCGCTACTCATCTCTTCATAAGCAGTTCAGGTAGTAACGGTTGCCACGCACAGTCATGTTATTTATTCACATTATTATTATTATTATTATTATTATTATTATTATTATCATCACTGTGTGGTTATTTTTCATGCACCCGGGTTTGTGTTGATAACGCTTACCTCGCCTCAGTCAGTCACGCGCCTGGCTGCAGATTTTCCCGTTTGGTTTGCTTATTTATTTATTTATTTATTTATTTTCTCGTGTAACAGATTATATTTACGAAGGACACTGTTTTGTTTTTCGAGTTGCTGTCGTGTATTTCCGACACTCTCTCCTCCAGCCGACAGTGAACCCGCCCCTTCTTCTCTTAAAGACACACCCCCGCCCGGAGAGACGTGCACGCCCGTGTTCTCACAACGACAGCGCTCAATGCTTACAGAGACGTGCCTCGAGTCTATTATTATTATTATTTATTTCTTAGCAGACGCCCTTATCCAGGGCGACGTACAATTGTTACAAGATATCACATTATTTTTACATACAATTACCCATTTATACAGTTGGGTTTTTACTGGAGCAATCTAGGTAAAGTATCTTGCTCAAGGGTACAGCAGCAGTGTCCCCCACCTGGGATTGAACCCACAACCCTCTGGTCAAGAGTCCAGAGCCCTAACCACTACTCCACACTGCTGCCCTAGTCTAGTTTACACACTGTGAAGTAGGTCTAAGATATGGGTCAGTCTCCAATACTTGGTGCCAAAAGTGGGAACACAGTCAGCATTTTAAAATTACTTAACTGCATTAATTTAGTTAGTTAGTTAGTTAGTTAGTTAGTTATCAGCTGTGCAAGGTATGCATTTATATAACAATACATCTTAAGATAAAAAATGGCATTTTCATTTGACACACAGTTTTATTCAATGACCACCTATTCGCCATCCTTATTTTTGTGAACCGGACCTGACAATGTTGGAAACCAATGTGAAAAATGCTCAGGTGAATCCGATTCCCACTTTGAGGAAAGACCATAAGCGCCGAGTTAGCGGACCCCCAAAGTAAAGCCTTTACATGGAACACATGCTACTGTACTAACAGTTATATAAACACAGCGATGCCATCAACTCGTGGGTAGCGTGATCATGTGATTATTTCAAATGAAAACGTTACTCCGTGAAGAGCCTATGCAATCTCATTTTTTTTAAAGTTAGGTTAAAGTTTCCTTAATTATCTAGTTTTATTTTAATGTAAATGTTATCCAGAAGGTAACATAAGTGGAAAACTTGTGAACCTCGAAAAGCGAATGACTGTAATGAAGCAGGTCAGTCTCTTCCATGCATAGCGCTAATGTTTCTGAAACGTTAGAGGATTTAAAAACAAGTCCTGAAAATGCTGCTGCCGCCACCTCAGATGCAACCTCATTACAAAATTCAAGAAAAGATGCTACCGTGCAAAAATACATTTCTGAGAGGAACGCTCTCGGAGCCCCACAACCCCCTCCCGAGGACCTGTCCCAAGAACCCCTGCTGGATATTCCCAGCGCACAGGCTCCCCATCCCCGCAGGCAAGATGGGCAAAACGCTCTAGGCAGGCCAGGGACATCATGGACCTCAAAGCCCAGATGGCCCAGGTTGGCCCCAGCCCCAATGCCGCCCCACCTTCCCTGCCCTAGGGGAGATCAGGTTGCGCAGGAAGGCATATCCCAGCTGGCACAGGAGGACACGCTCTCCATAGCGGCCTCCTGGGACAGGTCCTCCTTCTCCTCATATATGGAGATTGGAAAGGAACCCGAGCCCCCCGCCGAGGAGGAACCTAGTTTTGAGGCAGCCTTGGAAACTTGTGCTCCTCAGCTGTCAGACTCAACATTGGCATTGATGAGGCTGCACTGCTTGCCTCCCTAGAAAGCACAGACAAACTGGGCCTAGTGGGGTTTCCCCCGTGAACTCCACCATCGCGGCCTTAATTAAGGCTCCGCTTGTAGGGGGATTGGCCAGGGACCCGGCGTGTCCGAACCTGCGTGCAGGGTCACGGAAACGCACCTCAAGAAGGCGTATGCAACGGAGGCACAGGCAATCTGCCTGGCAAACACGTGCCGACAGCCTTTTGGACGGTGTACTGCGTGAGGCCCCGCTCCCAGAACTCCAGCCCTCAAGGGCAAGCTCTTGGCCGGAGCCTGGCTAGTTTAGTGGTGAGCTGTGGCTGTCGCAAGCCAGATTCCCCTGACGCAGATAAGGCAGCCCTACTGGACGCGCCGATGTCCCTGGGGCACACCTACGGGCCAGCCATGGAGGAGATTCTACAGAGATCCCAACGGGAACATGAGGGGTCCTGGCAGGTAGCCACGCTGCTCCCTCCCTGCGCTCCCGCGTGGGGTAGATCGAACTGCTGGCGAGCTCCTCAAACACGGACAGTTCCGGTCCCCACGGCTCCACTGGGTGACCTAAGGCACCACCTACAGGCCACAGTAGCGACACCAGCAAACAGGCACAGGGAATGCAGGGCGTCTCAACGGGTTCTTAAAAGAAAGGCGGTTCCACATGTTGACTCACCGTTGCATTCTCCAGTCTGTTCGGCCGGACGACTGGTTCACCACTGTGGACTTATGGGATGCGTATTTCCACGTTCCCATTAGTCCACAGCACAGAAAATATGTTCACTTCACTGTGCTGCCATTCGGCCTCTCCCTAGCTCCTTGTACGTTCTCAAAGTGCATAGATGCTATCCTGGCCCTCTTGCGCCTGCAGGGGATCAGAGTAATAAACTCTCGACGACTGGTTGATCTGTTCCCAGTCGCGGGAAGGAGCAGTGGGCCACACGGCGGTCGTGACAGAACATCTGGCGAGGCTGGGCCTCACCATCAACGATGCAAAGAGTCGGCTTACACCGTTGCAGTGCATCATGTACTTGGGTCTCCGGCTAGACTCCAAGACGATGCGTGTGTACCTGTCGGACGACAAAGTAGCAGCTATCCAAGGGCATCTCTCCCCGTTTCAAAAGGTGTCGCAGGTGACTCCAAGATCGTGCCAGAAACTGTTGGGTCTGATGGCCGCAACCATATCAGCCATCCAGCTAGGTCTACTCTGCATGCGCCTGCTTCAACCGTGCACTGGTGTCTGTCAGTGCAGTGTAATGAACACGGGACACATGGCTGATTTATAGTTCCTGGTAGAATCAACACCCAGCTCTGGTGTGGGGTACCAGAGCAGTGAGGGACGAGGAGGGACTGGTCTAGACAATCCAAGAAGCTGCTCACTGTCCTCACCTCTCTCTACCAGCAGGGGGCATTGCTGCATTACAATCCTCATTTGATTATTGAACTGATCCACCAGAAAGAAGCACACTCACCAATATGTTTTATACAGGGGGATTTTTTTTTCCCCCCAATGAAATCAGATAAATAGAATACTGCAGTATTAGATCACTGTGCCACTACAAGAGCTGAGAGACTGGGAGGGAGGCATTGTGGTCTAGTGGTCTGAGCTGAGAGAGGGAGGGAGGGAGGCAGGCAGTGTGGTCCAGTGGTCTGAGCTGAGGGACTGAGGAGGAGGCACAGCGACCTCAGAAAGCACAGGTGTACTGATAAACAGCCTGGCTGTGTTCAGCAAGCTGTCTCCTCTCGGGAGAAAAAACAAACAAAAAGGTGGAGCTCTCTCTCTCTCTCTCTACAGGAAGGGCAGAGTTTGGTGTTGCAGCTACAGGTGTCGAGCAAGGCAGGGGAGCTGTTTTCATTCATTACAGGGATACCAGTGGCTCACAGAAAGCAGGAGCTCAGCAGAGGAAGGAGTCAAGGGTTTGTATTGAGAGAACAAGCTGCCATTTCTCCTGATGCTCAAGCTCTGTGTACCTGGGCAGGGAAATGTCTGCAGACAAACAAAGAAAAAAAGACACTGGAATTCAAAAATAAATTATTTAATATAAAATTACATTCTTTATTAATATAAAAAGGAAAAAAAAACAAAAACAAAACAAACTGAACAACTTCAGAACGCCAGCAACAAAACAAGAAATAAAACAAACCTCATTGTGATGACTGCTGTCCGTTCACTTCCAGTCCCTCAGCTCTAACCACTTGACCTCGCTGCCTCCCTCCCAGTCCCTCAGCTCTAACCACTAGACCTCGCTGCCTCCCTCCCAGTCTCTCAGCTCTAACCACTGTGCCACACTGCCTCCCTCCCCGTCGCTCAGCTCTAACCACTAGACCTCGCTGCCTCCGTGCGCGGAAGGGGAAGATGTTAACCTGGATTACTAGGACAGGGTTTCCTCTATTTGCCTCTGCAATACAGATCATAATTACTAGTACATGAAAATGCTCAAACTTGTCAAGGGGGGAAAAAAAGAAAACACAAAAGAAAAAACCTTAAAAGGTCTTTCCATATGTTTCACGAAGTCCCTGCAGGGCATCATCTCAAGGTTAACGAAGAAAAAAGGAAAATAAATATGAAGCGGACTGGTGCAGAGTGTGCAGCTGCCGAGGTTACAACATCAACAACAAGAGCATAGCAACCGAGCAGGGGAGAGACCCTGTGCAGCACAATCACACAGCGGAAACAAGACATCTCATCTCAGCCCAGGGACTGGCAGAGAGGCAGGCAGTGTAGTCTAGTGGTTAGAGCTGAGGGACTTGAGGGCGGTGTGGGCTAGTGGTTAGAGCTGAGGGACTAGGAGAGAGGGAGGCAGTGTAGTCTAGTGGTTAGAGCCGAGAGACTTGGGGGCAGTGTGGTCTAGTGGTTAGAGCGGAGGGACTGGGAGACAGGAAGGCAGTGTGATCTAGTGGTTAGAGCTGAGGGACTGGGAGACAGGGAGGCAGTTTGGACTAGTGGTTAGAGCAGAGGTACTGGTAGGGAGGCAGTGTGGCTCCGTTGAGGGCAGAAGGACTGGTAGGGAGGCAGTGTGGCTTAGTTGAGGGCAGAGGGACTGGCAGGGAGGCAGTGTGGCTCAGTTGAGGGCAGAGGGACTGGCAGGGAGGCAGTGTGGCTCCGTTGAGGGCAGAGGGACTGGCAGGGAGGCAGTGTGGCTCAGTTGAGGGCAGGGGGACTGGCAGGGAGGCAGTGTGGCTCCGTTGAGGGCAGGGGGACTGGCAGGGAGGCAGTGTGGCTCCGTTGAGGGCAGGGGGTGGTATTACTGTACTAGCAGGTCTCGGTCTCCTCTCATAGCCTCTTGGTTTATTCCTTTGCTTCATCTCCCGATTGAGCAGATAAACAGGCAGAGGGCTTTAGTCCCCCAAGGGTGCAAGTACCTCACAGAAATAAAGCCATTCAGCTACATTTCTCATGAAAAAGGAAAAGAACAATACATTTGCTTAGTTCATAACCTCGTCTTTTATTACCTCAGCTCAGGAGGACAGAATCCCAGCGGTCTCCTCTCAGCTGTTCTCAATGGAAAATCAGCTTCGGATTAGTTTTTTGTTTCTCTGCTCCTGTCTTAAGCAGAGTGTACAATTATCATCTATCTTCTGCGTCAATTAGACAAGTGTGTTTCACTCACTATGGATGTTGTCATACCTTCTAACCCTTTGCTGTCACGCTAAGACAGCATTTCCACAGCCAGTGGTCCAATAAACACACACATGAAAGCCAAGTAGAAAATACAAAGCGTCTTGTTCAGTACATGGTGCCAAAAACACCATTTGAAGAAAAAGTGATGATTTCCTATATTGCTTCTTGAGTGACTGGAGTCAAGATGTCAATTATAATAACCTCCCTCTGCAGCAAGTGGATGCTCACATATTGTGACAAAGTGTCTTAAAAAGGCGAGGACAGCTGAACAGCTAAACTACCTTAGAGAGAGTTAAAATAAACATCAGTGAACCATCACAATATGCTTTCTGAGGAATGCACAGGAGACTGGATTATGGAGGACTGTAGCTCACATGCAAGACTTTCTATGACCATCTCTTGTAAAGCCACACAGGTTAGAGCTCTGTGTTTGGCACTATGGAGCCACGGCCCCTGGAGTTTGTGTGGACCAAGCCCATGAATACAGCCACTCGTACTGTAAGGGAAGTACACATCCTACACAGCCTGCTCGAGAATAAACAGGAGAGTGCAATCTGTGAGAAGAAAAACAATTCAATCAAATCACAGTTTCCCTCTGAAGTTACGTAACCGCAGGCATGATCCTGGTTGCGAGGCCAGACCTGTGGAAAAATATACTCTGGATGTACAGGGAGGTCCGAAATTTATGGCTCCAGCTTGTCAGGCCGGGATCAAATGCTTGTCCGTTGGGATTGCGAGGAATTCCATTTGAAATGGGGGGCCAGGGAGGGGGGTGGAGAGACAGCTTTCAGGATAATCTACTTGAAAGAGTAATTAATACTTCTGTCTAAATGTTAATTTCTTCAGTGTTTTCTGGATATGCTAGCATTAATAAATCCAAAGGGATTCCTGTGTGTGGATGCGGACAGTAAACTACAATGGCCTTCAATCACTGCAGGTTACACACACACACACACGGGGTCTGCGGTCAGATTTGGAAAAAAGAAATGCTACAATTATACCAAAATAAACACAGAGACGGGTAACAATTCAAGTAGTTTATTTCAGTAGGAAAGATTAGTTTAAATCAGTACCTAAAGTGTTCCAACAACAGCTTATGTGCAAACACACACAGTAAAATCACAAACGCACACAAACAGGCTTTCCAACTTCTTATATATATGTGAAAACAAAACAATCAATACAAAAAGCAAAGCCCCAAAAAACAGCACATCACTCTACAACAGAGGTCATAGTGCAGCTCTGTACTCAGTACAGCATCATCATCATTCGCACCTGCCAATCCCAAAGCACAGAAAGGGCTTGTAGTGTGACTTCACAGCGTGGCTCAATGACTGAGACACATGGACGCTCTTAGTCTGGGGGAACAGGGTTTAGTCTTCTTAGCAACGTGTGTTCTATTAAAAATGACTGATATTAAAGATCACACGAGATACTGGATCTTAGGAAGATTAATCCAGCAGGGTCTGATTTATGCCAGTGCTTAAGCTAGTTTTTTCCCCCCCAAAGTTAAACAAGCTCTTTTATGACACTTGACGAAGCCCAATAAATAAAATGTAAACTCAGTCTGGCTCAGATTAGGAGTTCCTGGAGGAGTGCCTAAAAGGGGGCTTGCGTCAGGCCAGTTCTTGGTAAAGCATTACTATACATGGACCAGTGGCCCAAGTTCAAGACCCTACACTGGATAGCAGAGAGTGGGTAACGCAGTGTGCTCTGAGCCATCCACCCGTCAGGGGGTAAGGAGGGAAATATCCTCATTGCAGCAATGGGGCCGCAAGCTACTTCAAGATTGCAATTGAAACCGTGAGAATGATCCCTGTGTCTCGACACTAATCTTCTGGCAGAGCAGACGGAGAGCAGAGCTGTCTCAGAGGCCTGTTTAACTGCACAGGATTCCCATGTGATCTACATTAGCGTGGCCAAAGCTGAACTGGCAATCCACCCCCGTCACATCAACAAGGGGGGTTTGCCAAGCTGTTGAATGCGGATGTCTTCCGACACAAATTACTGGTTTTAAAACTCAAATCTAGGATAAGATTTGTATTTACACACGCACACTTATTTTAAAACTGCACAAGTCAGGTTTGCAGATGTTCTCCATAGCAAGTTTACACTCAAGCCACTTTTGAATGCAATGAAATCATTTCAGATTAAAAAAAAAAACTAAAAACTAAAAACCAAATACTTAAACCAGTGGGGTTTAAACAACCCTCATGGGTTAGCACATGTCCCATGTATAGCAAAGCTAGCTAGCTATTACAGATGTGCTTGTTACTCCTAATAAAACAAAACAAAAACACATTTATTTACACACTAGCATACACACAAACCCTGACGACAGGCTGACCAGCATATGACTTCACTGCTCTGTAAACTGTTCTTGCAGCTTCCTCCTTGTGCTTAATGTGTCACCTCTCTCCCTCACCCTCTGCCTCTAACCTGCCTATTCAGAATACAGAGCCACCAGGTTCACATTGTTCTTGTCTTACTCAAAAGTCAAAGTCTCATTAAATGCGCCTCGACTTTGGCATGGATGGTACCACTCTATACATGAAACACTGTATAATCTCTCCTTATCTGAACTATTCTCATGTACAAACCACACCACCTTCCAGTCCCTCCTATTTACCTAGACTCCTAACCTGATAAATATTCATGTCATCAATCCCAACAGAGGTCGCAATTAACAAAACCAAAAAGGTGAATTCATTTCACGGTATCCTTGTCAATACTGGGTCCTTCAGTTCTTCAGGGTCTCAACAGCTCGTCAGTGTGAGAGTTGAAAGTATATTAACACAAGTCAAAGCTGAAGCTGGGTGCTTCCAGGGCAGAGGCAGAGTGCCGCTGCAAAGCTGCTGAACCGTAGAGTTAATGTCGGGCATCCGAAGCCCCCTGGGGCACAAAGACAAAGTACATATTACCAGAGCGACGAGGACCACCTTGTTCTTTTTGTAACCCTGGATACCACTATCATTGCAGTTGCTTTTCTATCTTTAATCCAGTTCTTTTGGATTCCAGACATTGTGAATCGCACACACAACAACAACAACAACAACAACAACAACAACAACAACAACAACAACAACAACAACAAGAGAGTTTAGAAGCAAGCTGTTGCTTGTATCTTTGATAACTATTACTGCACTGGTATCCAGGGGGTGAAAATCGTTTCTATTGCAGCCAGTTTGATTTGGATGTGAAGAATACCAGCGTAACATGACCTATGTCTGCTAATAGATTGAGCTTTGACGGGTCAATGTGTAAGCAGATGAAGTGATGGAAACGTAACAGGCCCTACTACTGCACTGCACTGCACTGCTGGAATGGCTGGGAAGCGTTAGTAATTCTACGAATGAAGCTTTGCAAAGTCATAACCCAGCATCCTGCCAACACGTATCAATACAGCTTGGAAATCCAAACTAGCTGCAGCAGCGTGGCCCAAAAAGAACTCAACAGGAACATCTGCACAAAGATCAAACAATCAGAAGAAAAAACAAAGGGTACAAAACGCGTCAAAACAAACGCTTGGGAAATCAATTGTAACAAAAAGAACCTCGACATGTGCAAGCTACTTCTACTCCCGAAAGTGTTTTCAGTTTGACCTATAAGAGGAGTTATGGACCGAGTAGACAAAGGGAAAGTGAAGCCCCAACCTGTATCCGCTTTGCTGGTTAACAATGAGAAGTGGAAGTGCTGTGCCGCTAGTGAACCTGCAGCAGTCTAGTGTCTCTGCAGTACAGCGAGGTTCACAAACAAACACCCACTGAGGTAAAGCTCCTGATGCTTCTTTGCACTGAGAGGGTGAATCAGCGTGAGTGATTACTAGTTTATTACTAACATTAGTGATTAGAAACTGTGCTCACAAAAAAGTTTTCAAAAACTGAAAACTATTTAAATAGTTGTTATAAAATCCTGTAAGATTCAAACCCTTTTGAATATCAAATACCAGCCCCCCATCCTATAACCTTTCCATAAAAATAAAAAAAAACAGGGCAGTCAGGGTAAAACACAGACCACATTTTTGCACCATGTGCTGGCTCTACACTTCTTGGTTTTAACCATGTAAACTAACAAACCCTAATTGTGAACCCATCTGAAACTTGAATGTGGGTCGACTGGCAGCTTACCAGAACAGCTCAATAAGGTCTGCTATGCGGTCGTGACAAATGCAAATGAAATGTAACACAGCATTCCTATTGCTTGAAACTAAATTCACACAGGAGAATATAGCATAATGGGGATTACAACCAAATGATCAGAGATGGAAAGAAAAAAAAAAAAAAAAGAAGTCTGATCAAGACACCCCCCCTTTGTTAAAACACAAAACACCCAGGTGTTTAAAAAGGGAGGGGGAGCTGAAGAGAAGGTCCTCCAGATTCACACCGTGACCTGCGCTGCTGGAACAGACACGCACACTACTTGGTGTCAAGCCTCTTTAATGGTTCTGTTTCCCTCTCATTCCTTAAGGCAGTGGTTCCACAGGTCACGTTCAGTGCAAAGTGGGCACACAGTCCATGGCAGTTCTGATACAGTCTTCAGTGTCTCCCCTCTGAAGCTGCAGGGCTCAGCTCCCCTTCATATGTTAGTGCTTTTAGTTGCCTTGTTCAGCGAGGCTGGGCTCTGCTGTGGCACTGGGTTAGTGATTGCAGGCTCAGTCTCTCCCAATATCCTTACAGTCTTTTCTGTACAGCAGTTCACCTGGTCTTTCGTTCACAGCAGCTACTCAAAAGACATTAAATTTGTCGGAACCTTCAGAAGGGGAAACAAGAACACAGGTCAAAAGCATTACTCTGCTGCAATTCTGACATCTGCACCAATCCATTAGAACATGTTGTTTTGATAAGGCTGAGCATGAGAAGGCAGGGCCTGGTTACCTGCTGTCTGTTGCTTTGGCAGGCAGCACTCAGGTGTTTAAACCACAGCAAGGCATTCATCCTGTTCCCTGCCTGGTACTTGTAGGAGTTTCCTGAGAGGGCACATTCAAGACAACAGTGTTTCACTTCACAATTCTTTTAATGCAATTTAAAACACATGGAAAATAAATCAAAATCACAGATGCTTTAAAAGAGGGGTTCATCACTATCAACGGAGCTGCCTCAGGGTTACCCTCCTAAGGTAAATCTCAAATAGGCCGCGGTATGAAGGAGGTAATCCTATATCTTCATTCACAGAATCAGCTTCTTCAATGCAGGAGCTCCTGAGGCCTGCACGCACTGTTAGCAGAGGCCGTTCATATAGTTAGCTGCTGTATTTAAGTGTATGAGGCGTGGCAGGGGTGTGACAGATTTTCTAAGCGTCTGCACAGTTCTCCAGGTCCTGCATGGTATTTGCCCAGTGATTGGTATGCAGTCCCATGTACAGAGTCTCGTCCCCTGGCTCCACACTGTGACTCACCGTGCTCAGAGTCTGTGAGCAGGAACACGTCCGGGTGCTCAGGGTCATCTGCCATCATCGCCATCCAGCCCAGTACCGACGTGCTCTTACTGGAGGTCGACTTGAACTGGGGAAAAAACACAACAAAATTAAAAGAAAATGACCTACTGAAAGCTCAGTGGATCAGCACTAGAGCACACCATCTCAGTCGATTATTAACATTTTGAAACCACCCGCTCAATCAACTGCAGTGAATATGTTGTAGAGAGTGCTATAAAAGACCATCCGGTTAAGATTAGTACAATTCTTCAGTTAAAAAAACAAATCTACAAGTACTATACCTGTATTTCTGTGCGGCAGACCCAAGTTGCTTCAGTCTGAGAACCGTGTCTAGAGTGAAACTGATCCTCGTTAGCAAATACTACTTTACAGAGAATGGTAGGGTACAGGTAAAACGGTCCAGTCCATTACTGGAAAGTTAGTTAAATGCCCACATCATCATCTTGGGAGGTGGGAAGCAAGTCCAACACTCCATTCACTACCATGCCACTAACAAACTGAACCATTGTTCATTATTGTTGATCAAATACACCACGCACATGGGCAGTTTATGTGACTAAGTATAGCTATGGTGGCAATGCTGAAGTGGTTGAAAACTAAAGCACGCCCGGATTGATGGACAAAATGCAGCATATAATTCTAAATATAAAGAGAGCTTAGCTGTGGGGAGCGTTGCTGTGGGTTTTGTGGGAAGGTCCTGTTGAGCGTATCCAATGGGATAAGAGGCACATGGCGCAGGCAGCCGAGCAGCATACAGAAACTGTATTGTATTGTGTAACAAAGCAGTGGTGCAGGCACTAGCACAACCACAGCCATTATACAGTGTGTACATTCAGTATTTCAACACTCATTACATACAGTGATATTTCTGCCTTTTCAAGTGCAGACCTGTGGGATAACTCTGCCGATTAAGATCCATTCAAGGTATGTTTTATTCTAGACCGACAGCAATTAAACAGCAATAAACTTACAGAAACAGTAATGGCTTATGTGAAATAAACAGTTTTGGAAACACAACACACACACACACACACACACACACACACACACACACTGTATACAGCCCGCTGGCTGACATGGTTAATTTATAACAGGACAGTGAATTGGCTAGTGTCGTGCTGGCAGCTGTGATAATATACAGTGTGTTTGGAGGTTATAAATATTGCTATTCTCCAGCACAAGTAAAACAGGAAGCAGGGAATGCTTTAGTGACTGTGCATTAATAAGAGCTCATTTGTGCCCCATTCTGAATTACATGGAAACTCAATCATCCAGTTGTGAGGAGAAAGGGCTGTACTGCGAAGCAGCCCCCGTCAGAGAGCTGGGTGCCGGGCTTATTGTGATCACGCAAGGCTTGGTAATCTACCCCACAGCGACGAGGGAATGGAAACTGGCACATTGTTGACTATGACTATGATGATGATGATGATGATGGTGTAAGGGTCTTTATTCAGCATAAGCAAAGACATCTGTTCGAGGACTCTGATATCCGGGTGAGTGGATTACTGCACCACTCTATTAATTGCCTTGTTTGCTCCCTAGAGGCTCCTGTAATACACTGTACCGTTTCCATGCCAGTTGTGTTTTAACTCCTGCTAAATGGAGCACTTTTTTTTTTTGAAAAGTTCACTAATTGCTAATTTCTGTCCTAAAGAACCACTGTAGCAAATTACATTTTTTGTTTTATTTATATATCTGTTTTAACTGCCCCTTTTTATTATATTTGCAAATGTTCAGAGGTACAGTAAGGTGTACACACACACACACAGTGCCTTGCAGAAGTATTCAGACCCCTGAAGCAATTCTCTCATATTACTGAATTACAAATGGTACATTGAAATTTCGTTCTGTTTGATATGTTATTTTAAAACACTGAAACTCAAAATCAATTATTGTAAGGTGACATTGGTTTTATGTTGGGAAATATTTTTAAGAAAAATAAAAAACTGAAATATCTTGCTTGCATAAGTATTCAACCCACACACATTAATATTTGGTAGAGCCACCTTTCGCTGCAATAACAGCTTTAAGTCTTTTGGGGTAAGTATGTACCAGCTTTGCACACAGTGTCGGAGTGATTTTGGCCCATTCTTCTTGGCAGATTTGCTCCGGTTGTTCAGGTTGGTTGGATGACGCTTGTGGACCGCAATTTTCAAATAGTGCCACAGATTCTCAATGGGATTGAGATCAGGACTTTGACTGGGCCACTGTAGGACATTCACCTTTTTGTTCTTGAGCCACTCCAATGTTGCTTTGGCCTTGTGCTTGGGATCACTGTCCTGCTGAAAGTTGAATTTCCTCCCAAGCTTCAGTTTTTTGGCGGACTGAAGCAGGTTCTCTTGCAGTATTTCCCTGCATTTTGCTCCATCCATTCTTCCTTCAATTTTAACAAGATGCCCAGTCCCTGCTGATGAGAAGCATCCCCACAGCATGATGCTGCCACCACCATACTTCACTGTAGGGATGGTGTGTCTTGAGGCAAGGGGCAGTGTTAGGTTTGCGCCACACATAGCGCTTTGAGTTTTGGCCAAAAAGCTCTATCTTGGTCTCATCTGACCACAAAACCTTTTCCCACATCGCAGCTGGGTCATTCTCATGCTTTCTGACAAACTCCAGACGTGCTTTCAAATGGTACTTTTTGAGTAATGGCTTCTTTCTTGCCACCCTCCCATACAGGCCAGTGTTATGCACAGCTCTCGATATGGTTGACTTGTGTACCATTACTCCACTCCCAGCCACTGAACTCTGTAGCTCCTTCAAAGTTATTATTGGCCTCTCTGTGGCTTCTCTCACAAGTCTCCTCCTTGTTTGAGCGCTGAGTTCTGAGGGACGGCCTTTTCTTGGCAGTGCCTGGGTGGTGTGATGCAGCTTCCACTTCCTGATTATTGATCCAACTGTGCTCACTGGGATATCCAAACACTTGGATATTATTTTGTACCCTTTTCCTAATCTATGCATTTGTATTACTTTATGTCTAACTTCTGTAGAATGCTCTTTGGTCTTCATTTTCCTTCAGATTCACAGCCTGACCAATTATCCTTCAACAGTGGGTTTTTTATCCAGAAAATGTGACAGCAACTTTAATGGTTCACAGGTGGAGGCCAATGGTAA
Organism: Acipenser ruthenus; assembly: GCF_902713425.1. Classification (NCBI taxonomy): domain Eukaryota; kingdom Metazoa; phylum Chordata; class Actinopteri; order Acipenseriformes; family Acipenseridae; genus Acipenser; species Acipenser ruthenus. Next base: position 42,066,033 of record NC_081200.1, on the reverse strand, counting down.
GGTAATTGTCCTCGTTAGGGCAATTTCTTTCATCGGTGTAAACTGGGAGCTTCCACAGCACAGGGGTTGAATACTTATGCAAGCAAGATATTTCAGTTTTTTATTTTTCTTAAAAATATTTCCCAACATAAAACCAATGTCACCTTACAATAATTGATTTTGAGTTTCAGTGTTTTAAAATAAAATATCAAACAGAACGAAATTTCAAATGTACCATTTGTAATTCAGTAATATGAGAGAATTGGTCAGGGGTCTGAATATATATATATATATATATTTTTTTTTTCATTTGAAGCTGCTTGCTCTGTAAACATTGTCATTTCTGAACACTAACTAGGTAAAAGAAACCACCTAGGAGGACAAGCCCCTTGTGTGGCCTGCAATACTTTGATACAGTAATGTATAAAGTAGATGTTCTCCCTAGCGAGGGCTGCATGCTTTTTCCATTAACTGTACCTCAAGTAGAACACGAAGATAAATCTACATGCTGCAAGTGGGTTGCTTTTATTGGAACGAATGTTGATCTGATAAGTCTGTGTCTTCGGTTGTGGAGCGCAGCAGGGAAACACTTACATGCTTTCTCTCCGTGGCTTTCAGGGACTTGGCAGGGTAGTAGAAGAGCTGAGTCCCACACAGAGCTACCCAGTATTTTGTCCAGGAGGCGACCTGCAATGTCACATTTCAATAGAAGAAATAAATCCTATTTGTATTATTCTTCAAGCCCATGACAAAGAATACATGATTATAGAGAGGATCACGTGAGATGTTCGTTAAGAAATGAAAGCAGGTGTAAATCATTAGTCTTCAACAGAACTGTTTCAATTTTCCATCAGTGCTTTTTGCCTGATCTGGTTTGTATTTATTAGTAGCAGAAAATACTGTGTAAAACACATTCCCAGTTGGAAAATGTGCAGTGTTTGGATAGCATGTTCTATAAAAATATATTAACCATAAAATACCCTTTCCTGCACAACTGCATGGGGACTAGTAAAAATAAGAAATAGTCGTACTGAAAAGCTCAGCCTGTCTTACGGTACACCTTTCAACTAACTGCAGGGCTGAGGCAGTATCCCCGTTTCACAGAGCAATTAGAAATGCAAATCAAAGCCAAGTTTGCATGGCATGGTACTCATAATTCAAAGAGGTGCACCAGGTCCTGCACTCCAGAACTGGCCATGCTTCAACAGCCATGAACGTCAGAGCTGGTTTCATTCATTTTACTAAGTGTAATTGTACACGTGTTTTAGGAAAATGTTGTTTCATGGTGTACTTTCGGATGGGATATACTACCATCGGTCTCTATAAAAAAATACACTGAATTTGGACTGTGTTAATAATGCTAAGGTGTGTTTGGGTCAGGGCAGTACTTTTCTTTCTTTTCCATTTTTACAATGACTCACTCATTCAATGGATTGCTCAAGCTTATTTTATGTGTCGGGTATTTCTCTCTGCTGGTCTAGCTAATCTTGACTACTTTATCTTAACTTAGGCAAGGTAGTCTGAGATTAGCGCAGCAGCTACTCAGAGTCTGTGAAACAATGGGGTATTGTGACTCAATGGGATGTCCTACCGTTGGCTTCTTCCCCTCTTTGAGGAGGGTCTTCCTTCGCAGGACCCCCTGCACGGTCACGGCCCCCGGGTACAGGTGCACTGCCAGGTCCTCGGACTCTGCAGAGCTGGAGAGACGGGGCTCACTTAATGACAGGGAACAGAGCAGCTCTACAGGCACAGCTCTGTGGTTCTCTCTACCCTATGGACTCTTCCCCCCCCACCCTCATTCACCCATGTGGTTGTGCTGTGTGCTTCATTTCCAGGTTGAAGTTAAGACCTAGTCAAACACTACTTTGCTACCAGAATTGATTGGTAAAAAACAACAAAAAACACATGAAAAAGAAAACAAATGAAAAAGAAAGCAGCCTGTGCATAACACCATAAAATAATGTAATTGATTGAATCAGACTCCGTGTTCCAGCGGAGAAATCACAATTACTTTCGCTAGGCTAGGCTTGCCAAGAAATTATATCTCTGAGCAGACTTGACACAGAAAAATCAAGTAACGCTGATGTCACTCCACTGCCAGTCACGCCGAACTGTTTAGAAGTGTGGTGGCACTTTGCCATCTGGCTGTGCAGCAGACCCTTATCACACAGCTACCATACATCTCAGGGGGCTGTTTAGCCTGGGCCACTAATTGAAAAATCAAACAAAACACAGACACATTTTCAGCAGTGAATGAATGAATCATTATTTAAGATTTCAAACCTTCCACAGCACGGAACGGTATTAAAGCACAGTGGATTGCTAAGAAGGGATTCCCTGCCCCACACTAGCACACTTCTAAACCCCATTTCTACAGCTGCGTGGGGGAATCACGTTCTCCAAAACACTGGGTGCTCCTGCTATCAGAACGAGGAGCTGTGCATTAAATCTGTTACACTGTACCTACCTGCCTGCTGGTTTTTGTTTACAAAGGGATTCAACTCAAGCTGCTTTCTCATCATTAACATGCCCTCGCTGTGCTGCTGGTTTCATTCGGTCCTCACTTTGCACATATTGGGTTAATCTGAGCCCAGCACCCAATAAGCATAGAGCATTCATGTCAAGCTTGTGTGTGTGAGCGTGAGTGAGTGAGTGTGAGTGACTGCATGCTGCCGATCCTTTGTGCTTAATTCAAGGCTGCTGGGAGTCCTACAAGAAAGAGTATACATTTTCTGCTCTAGTCTTGTAACCTGGTCTCAGTGATGCAAGTCATTTATTAAATGGAGTGGGGGGGTCAGTCTGAAACTGAAAAGCAAAAGCAGCAAGAATCAGCCAGGAGAGGAAAGGAGGCAACATCACACGTTTGGAAAGGAAAGTGACGACACTGCACGGAGCCCTCCACCGCTATTAGCAGGATACTAATGGGAGGGACAAGGAACAGAAATCACACAGGAGAAAGTCCACCACCTCATTGCATCCCAAACAAACCAGCACCCTACTAATGACCCCACCAGGCTGGGGGGGGGGACTGTACCTGCTGGCTTTCTGGTGTCCTCGGTGGGGGTTTCTTGCCACCCTTGTTACAGGGCCGAGGGAGTGATAGAAACGGTGCCTGTTGGATTTCAGGATATGTTTTGAAGGGAACAAATACATGTAGAATTGAAGGTTATTAAAATGCATACGTAGTCATATGCACTTGCTCGTACGTCCTTGAGATAGGAAATACAGCATATGGCGACATTCCAAAGCGTTGATTAAAAAAAATAAAATAAAACATTTAATGGAGTGAACTATGGAATTTTCATGTATTTCTCAAAATACAGGCAATTAGGGGCAGCAGTGTGGAGTAGTGGTTAGGGCTCTGGACTTTGGATATCTTGTAACATAAGGGCGTCTGCTAAGAAATTAAAAAAAAAATATATATATATATATATATATATATATATATATATATATATATATATATATATATATATATTATTAAGAATCTAATCAATTTGTTTTTTACCTCCAGATTACAAAACATAAAATCCTGCCCATTTCAAACCAACACAATATGTGAAACTATAAACTCTGCTCTTTTGGAATAGGACATGACTGTTCCAGTCTATTCCATTGCTGGCTGAAAGGTGCCTATTACTGACGTCTCCTGTATTTGATTTCCGCTGGCTCTTATGTGCTTTGCATTGACTTTGCAGGCTCCATGATCTCTAGTATTGAGATGCCAGTTTTCTGTTTATTTTCTCTTTGACTGAGCCCGTCAGTATTGTGTATGGGTGATACAATGCAGGCTGCTGTTATTCTTACCTCTCAAAAGCAGGCCAAGAAGTCTCTTCACTGAGCTCTGATCCTTCACTGCTCCCTGCACACACAAAAGAGATGATAACGCCAGTCAGAAGCATTCACATACAAGAAGGCCGTCAATCTTCTGCTTTATGAAGGCCATAAAATGCACCTACAGTAATGAACCCTGTTCAAGTGCCTACTGCTTGAATAAAAACAGAATGTAAATTTTGACACTAAAAAAATTTGCTTTCCAGAAAAATTTCAAGGGAATTTAAAGAACAAGAATACATGGGAAAGTAAGTTTAAAAGGAAAGTACACTTTTAAATTATTATTATTATTTTTTTAACTTTAATGCTCCTCGTAAGCTAACACCATAGGGGTCTCTTGATATTATTAAACAGCGGCTGCTAATCTAGTGTTAGGGAGCAGTGTTATTGATTCACTGCAGTTCATATAACCCTAAAACCTCTTTCCTGTAGTAGCAACAAGCACAGTATTTAGCTGGTTCCTGATAGTATGCAACCATCATCATTTATACATTTCTGTAAGCGTTTACGAGACAAGTGGAACCCTCTGCCCCTCCAACCCCACGCCACTCTCCCGTTACCTAGCGAGATGCCGCTGGAGAGGGTGGAGCTCTCAGCCTGCCCCCGTGAGGAGGTGTGGCTCTCCATCACGCTGTCGTCCAGCAGGTGTCGAGAGCCTGCGTTGGGGAAGGTGGCGCTCTTAAACTCTGCTGTGTTCATCTTGTGAATGAAGCTGGGAGACAAAACACACACAAAGCAACCTGAGTCAGCACGAAATCATCAACAGGGGGCAAAGTAACAAACACCACAAATCACTTGGTCATCAAGCCGTAACACCAGGACGCTGGCCAAGCCATGAAAAAACAGGTTTGATAAAAAAAAAAAGTATGTCAAATAAATCAAATTGCAAACGGGGTGACTCTGACCAACAGCATTGCACCAGAGTATTTTATTAATCATCAATTAGAACCATATTACAAGCAGGAAAAGAGGACAAGCAAGAGATTCTGGCACAAGCAAAATGTTCAATATTTAAAAGCCCGTCGCCTGGATGGACAGACAAAGAGATTGTACTGACTTGTATCCCAAGCTGTGGCACTTCCTGTGTCCGTAGGGTATGAGGTTTCGGGGTGATGGGGGCGTAGGGGGCACTTTGGATAACGCACCCCCCTCTCCCGCTACATTCCGCCGGCCACTCTGGGGGGAGGCCACTGAGTCGGGACCTGGGGGAGAGCAGAGAGCAGAGGACGGCCAGTCAAAAACATCCTCATAAAAAAACCAAGAAAACAAAAAAAGCCCTGCAATGATCCAGTCTACAACTCTTGGGCCAAACAGCCTCAAAGCTGCTCCATCCACAATGCAAATCCCACCTCCCAGTCCTCACCTCTAACACAGCCAGTCTAACACAGCCAGTCTAACACAGCCAGTCTAACACAGCCAGTCCTCATCTGTAACCGTTACACTCCAACCTGCAGCTTGACCTACAGTACAGAGCACCCCTGCTTCTGCTTCACCAGTCCTCATCTGTAACCACTACACCAAGACTCATGGTTTTCAACTCCTCATTAACCTTATTGCAAGATTTGCTATATAGCTTTCCCAGTTCTCAGATGATTCATTTCTATTCCTTACACCAAGTTAAATAAACCTGTGTGTTAAAATGTCCGATCCCTTACCTACTAAATCCTCCCGAGATGCTGTGGAACGAGGAGTGCTTGTGGCTGGCTCGATCTTCAGTGACAGCCTGCAAGGAGGAGGAAGAAGAGTGGTAAAGAACGTTTCCACACAATTTGATAAGCAGATATCTAGGTACTACAGGAAAAACAGAGTGACAAACGAACAGATACAGTCCTCTCTTATCAGTGCTCGACTGTCAGGGGTAACTTGTCCTCAGCAGTAGCAGCACAGACAAGGCTTTGAAAGTATCCATTTAATTATAGTCAGTATGGATTTAAACTAAGACACTACTGCACTTGGAGGCCGCAGCAGAGGGAAAGAGTGATGAGGTTTCTTTGTGCTGACAGGATGTCCAATTCAAGAGTGAAAGGCACTATTTACTTGCACAAGGGAGTCCCACTCTGTCTTGCCACAGATCTGTGGAAGTGATGACAGGTATTCTCTCCGCTCCCATAGATGTGGGTCCTGCTGCCCATGAGCAGGGCACCCCGCAGGGAGGAGGGAAAGCTCCCCTCACCCAGGCACACCGGTCTACTGAGCCAGGGTCACCAGCAAGGTCGGTAGAAACTGGTGCCGTTCAGAGGTGTGCAGTGGGATTGCTATATTCCTGGGGGCCATTCAGCCTCACCTCACTTCACTTCACTTTCAATTCAAATAACACAGCAGTGCGACAGGAATAGAGACATACTGAATTAACAATGCCTCAAAAACACCAGGTGATTTGAAATCAACAGTGACTGATGAGTGGCTGCAAAAAGCTTTGAGGAAAACTAAACAAGCCCCCCCACCCCCGCCCCCCATGAGGAATGACGTTTTACATTTCTATACAATTCCAGGTTCGAGGTTTTTTATGGACACACATGTGAATATATAGTTTTCAGCTGTAGATGGTGGTGGACCATCAACTGTGCATACTGCTCTCCCCAGAGGAGTTACCTAATAATTACTTACTTGTAGTTGTCATCCTCTACGAATTTCTGGAGTTCTTCAATGTACTGGACAGAGTTGAAGTACTTTTGAACATGAGGCAATACTGGTATATCTAGATGAAAGATGAAACAGAGAGACACCGATTTCATTCCTAAATAAGAATTCCTTGAAGCATGGCTACATTAAGGAAAGGGCACTGTGTAGCAGCATGGATACATGTTCTAAGAAGAAAACAAATAAATAAATTATGCTCAGGAACAGGCCAGGATTACTGGGGCTCTGTTTTAACTCCAGTAACCCTGGCCAAAGCCCAATATATCCTCTTGACCTACATTGGTGATCGTGGAACAAAAATGGAGGCTTGTGTCAGAATCTTGACTCCGCTGGTCAGGCTGGGATCCCACCAGAGCCAAGAAATGAAGAGGAGGACTTCCAGATCCCAGCCTGCCACCCACAAGCTCATTGAAACAGACAGGAAGTGTACCCGTTCAGGGGGAGTATCTACAGCAGAGTAGATGTGTGCAGATCAGGAAGGCTGCCAGGCCCAGGGATATGGGAGGCTGTGTGGTCCAGTGGTTAAAGAAAAGGGCTTTTAACCAGGAGGTCCCCGGTTCAAATCCCACCTCAGCCACTGACTCATTGTGTGACCCTGAGCAAGTCACTGAACCTCCTTGTGCTCCGTCTTTTGGGTGAGACGTAGTTGTAAGTGACTCTGCAGCTGATGCATAGTTCACACATCCTAATCTTTGTAAGTCGCCTTGGATAAAGGCGTCTGCTAAATAAACAAATAAATAATAAATAATATAGGGAGAAGAAACGAAAACAAACTCACCAGCTGGATACTGGTTTCAGTCCAAAGAAATTATGTTACTCTTGAATTATTTATTTTACATGGCAATAAAAAAGACTTTTTATATGATCAGTCAAATATTATGAAAACTGGTTCTGAAATAATTTTAAATTTTCTTAAGCTGAAAACAAACCAGACGTGGCTAATCAACGTGGCAGGACAAAATGGGACCCGTTAGTGCTGCCCAGTTTGAATAGGGACCCGTTGGTGTGGCCCAGTTTGAGTAGGGACCCGTTGGTGCGGCCCAGTTTGAGTAGGGACCCGTTGGTGCGGCCCAGTTTGAGTAGGGACCCGTTGGTGCGGCCCAGTTTGAGTAGGGACCCGTTGGTGCGGCCCAGTTTGAGTAGGGACCCGTTGGTGCTGCCTAGTCTGTCTCCATCTTTAGGACTGGTCTTTCCCTTTTCTACCTACCATACTCGCAGGATCGCTGCAGATCTGAGATGATTCTCAGGATGTTGTTCATTAAAGTCGATCTCTGCTCGTTCTCCAGGATGCTGCCTGTGGAGGGGTAGGCAGAGTCGATGTACGTCAGGTCCGACAGATACATTCCTGCAACAGACAAAGGCAATATCAGCATGCTGGCCACGTCCAAGGATGCATTCCAAGCTGTAGATTTCTGCTGGGCATCCACACAGTGCTGAAGGCAGTACAGCATACCTTTAGGAAAAAAAAAAGAAAGTGAATGTTTTGTTAAAGCTGTCAATCATGTGTTGAGGGCTCCCTGTGAATAGCTCATTTTCCCCACAGGCTGGTTTCAAAATAAACTTGTCCTGTCCCGTGGGCTCCGTCTCAAAGCCTCGTCTCCCCAGATTGGCAGCGCCTACGGTACACGCTAACCAGGATTTACTGAAAGCGTAACAGAGGTCTCGTTGAGAAACAACTTCATTGCATTTTGTGCAGACTGTGGGTTTGAGAAGCTCGGAGTCCTGGACCAGCATGGGAGGCAGGAGGGGTTTGAGTTGTTCAGTGGTTGCTGGGTTGTGGTGTGAACGATTGCTGTTTAAGCCAAAGGGCTGACCCTATCTGACTCGGGGCTGTCACAGTAAAACACATCTAGTCCAGAGTCACAGACCTGTCAGTTGCAGCTCAAAAAAACCCCAGCATACAGCCCCAATTTTATTGAAAAAATACGGTCTAAGCCGTCAGTTCACAGTTACCTGCAGAGGTACTTAGAGGGTGTAATGAAATGTATTCAAGCTGACAACAGCTGCACTGTTGGGCTGGTAATGTCATTAATAAAGGCTTTCTTATAACCTTGTATGCAGAAAGCATAACAAGTCTGACCATGATTTAACTCTGGTGGAAATTAGTTGTAAATGAATTTCCCCTTGCTTTTTGTTTTCTTTATACAGCAGAAATATTTTGGTCAAGCACAGCCAGCGTTATTTAACCACTAGTTTCAAAAGGACAAAAATCAGTTTAACCTGAAACAAAGTATGTACAAATGCAACCATAAAAATGATACAATATTAAAGTCTGCCAAGCATGCTTGCATTATAGGACAAAGGTATTTTGGATTAGGCTACTAGAAAACAAACTCATGCAACTGTTCCACCGGTTTCTTCTTTACCCATACAGAAACACACTGCTAATGCACAACCAGAGGTCTCTCTCGCAATGCTCAATTATTATTATTATTATTATTATTATTATTATTATTATTATTATTATTATTATTATTTGTGAAGAATTACTGTCTCTACCCTTTTTTTAGGAGTATAAAAAAAAAATCTGTGCAGTAAAAACAAAAAACAGAAACTTGACAGGGTGAAAGATAAGAACGAAGAAATAAATTAGGGAGTGTGGGAGCACGACATGAGTTTCCAGTTCAGACCTGCAAGAGGCATTCCATTAAAACAGCAGAAGAGGAAGTCCCCTGCCCATTCAATACCCTTTCCGACGTGTATACAATCATCCCTTGTTTCAGAGTCGGGTTCTTTTTCAGGAACTCGAGGAGGAGTTTGTTTTTGTCTCCTCCAGGATCAGTTTAAGCAGTAATGACATCAGAGGCGGACCAAAATCTCAACCCCCCCCACCCCCCTCCTGTGCTTTAGCTTTTTAAAAGGAGAGAAAAAAAAACAAAACACTGTTACCAAGAAACCCTGCTCAGACCTTCAGTAGCGGCTCCTGTCCTGCACAGAGTAAGGCGCCTGTAGAGAACAATGTCAGCATAACTGAGTGAATGCCCAGAGCCACGTCTGGATCTCTGCAGTGCCGGGGGAAGGCAGCCCAGTGCCGTTGGTTTGTGGTGGATTAGAGCTCTCCACTTTGTACGGATAAACGCTATGCAACCCTGAAACACTGCGCTTTACTGGATTGTGACAGTATGGGACTAGCAAATACACATCACAGGAGCAGTCTGCATTGTGAAATCAAAACAGAAGAGAAATAAATTGGCCGAACGGACAGGTTTGTATCAATTTGCTTTGATTTTCTATTCATATTAAAAGTGCTTGTTTTACACAAAAAGAGCATTTATTATTTGGTTGAAATATGTATGCCGGGTCAAATAATAAACACCCATTCTCATTTCTGACCTGCAGTGCTGAACAGTCCTGTTTATAACAGTCTGCATATAAAAAAAAAAAATGAACTGCTTACTCCCATGTCTTAGTGCGATTGATCGTATCTTTGTAGTTTTGCTTTCAAAATAAAATAAACCCTGAGTGCTGGATATTTAGGGACTAGTTCTACAGCAATGGCCAGTGCAGATTCCCAGACACATCTTTTAAATGCCGCCGGCGCATTCACTTTCCGACAGCCCACACTTCTATAAATAATTATTTTCCTTTCTAAACTACTAGTGGCACAGAATACTGAAGAGTGTGTTTTTAAATGTAATATTGCAAGCTTCTACACAATACTGTATAAATCTAGCTATCTATCATTATATATCTATATCTATATCTATATATATCCAAAACAATTGCATGGGTAACATGCAAAAAGTTTGCTCACAAGCAGCCAACCAGCACTATCTGGTGTCATGGCTCAGTGGGTCTATCCTGTCAGTAGGAGTCGATGGTTTGCTGACTGGGGGACAGAGGCCCCTGAGAAATTGTATCTCCAGTGACTGGTAAAGATACAGAAGGCATTGCGGCCTGGATTTCCCCTCTCAGGCAGGAGCAGCTGTGCAGCTTTGTTGAGAACGGAACTCTCTAGAACTCTAAACACAACGTATGGTCTGCGTTTTGTTTGTAGTTTCATTTATTTGTTAAGATAACCAGGACCCGCACGCAGTTACACAGTTTCATTTTCTTCATCCCTCATTATGTTGTTGTTTGAGGATTCTCATCTTTCAATATTTATACTTTAAATTGAAATAAGAAACTCTAAACAGCTTTATAAACACGATATAAAAAGCTTGGTTTTAAACTATTTAATTACCAATAATTGAACCTGTTGGGTACAATTTTCTTCTGATTTTACTAACACCGCATGCTTTGTGTTTTCACCTTGAATATGTCCTGTTAGGGTACTTAAAATGTGCAACCCAACAACGACGCTCAGAAATAGAAGCACAAAATGGATACCAGAGCTTACTGTGCCAACTGTGTCTCTGTTTCACGGCTCAAAGATTTAAATTGTACAGGTACTCTTTATAGTTTCAGAACTAGTCACCCATTCATCTCCATACATATATTATGTCCTATTCACAAACCAGACAGCAGCTGAAATATATCTCAGGATTCAGTTCCTTCTGTTCTATCCAAGCACCCTGACATTTATCCAGTTATGAATTATTCATTTGACACTGTTTAAATACGACGGCACTCCAGTTCCATCAGTCTGGTGAGCTCTCTTCACATGCTGGAAAGCTTGGAAACTGGTTTGGGGAGGTGCTGCATGTTCTCCTTATAGTAAGTCTGGTTAACACTCATTGTAGTTACTGTGCTGGTCTAAAAACCAAGCTGTAAAAATCATGGTCGTCCCGCTGGGCATGAACAGCCTTTTGTGTTTAGAAAATGTTAACTAATAAATTTGGTTCTATTGGTTTACCTAGAATTGGCTGAAGTGCGAAGTACAAACACAAATGAGGTCCAAATGCTGTGTAAATGGCCCTCTCTGTGTATAACAGAGAACACAAGCGACTCGTGTCATTAAGGAAGACTTGGCTGAATACATGAACCGCAGATATTTCTGTTACTTTTGTACTTTTCATTACCAAACTAAAAGACCACTGTCAGGCTCTGGGAGTCTTGCCAAGCATAAACAACCTCAATAAAACAGGTTATTTTATTTACTAATTTCAGATTACGAGTAAACTGACAAGACTTGTTGGCGTCCATGTATCTGGAGATTACAGGTTATCATGCCTTATTACACTTCACTGGTAATTGTAAATGCTTCCAATGCTACCTGGTTTTAGTGCAATATTAAAGGATAACACTGCAGAGCTCTCCACTCCTCAGGAGCAGCCACTCATGTGCAGAATGACATTTAAAGGACAGTTTCCATTTTAAGAAACATTCAATTAACTATGCTTTTAATTGAGTTCTAACCAGAGAAAGAAAATACTTGTGCTCAGCATACGCTCATGAACTGAATGTGTGTAGACTTCAAAAACACAAACATGGAGCTCTGTTCTTCTGTTATATCCGATGTCACTGCTCCAGATGTTTCCACAAACCCAGGAACGCCATTAGTTAAACATTCAAATTAATACAAATATTTACGTACAAATACTGCTTAGCTTCCGAAGTGCAGCTCGGATTTACTTAGATTTTCTAATTGGTGTATGCTAGCGTTTGCCAGAAAGACTACAGTAGCTCCTTTTATAATGGATAGCGCACAGATTTCTACAACAGATTATCACATCAAACTTTGCCACGAGATACATCATATGTGCATGAAATAAATGTGGATTTAATCTCCATGCTATGTTAATATAACAACGAAGACATTATGAGCATATATTTAAAACATTCTCTGAAAAAAGGAGACATGCCAATTAACTTGGAAATCCATATTCTTCTATTACTTTGGTCACAAACATACTCTTTACAGCCCACAGTGGCCCGTATCAGTATATTTTTGTTTCTAAGCTTAAAAAAAAAAAAAAAAAAGTAAATGCAAATGAAATGCATCTTTTTGTGAGGATAACGTTTCAACAATAACACATTGTCACATGTGTGGATAGCAGGTGTGTGTGAGTTTGAAAGCGTTTTACAATGTGATGAATGGAGTTTTTAATCCAGGATGTTTGGACGCAACAGATGTGGATAATATTATATTTAGGGTAACAAAGGGGGTGAACCAAACTTAAATACTGCCAGCTTGGAATGGAATGAAGGGGTGTGTCACCCCTCTCCCAAAAATAAGTTTAGTTTGGTAACATTTATGAACACCACCAGCTATCCAGTAAATGTTTTTTTAGATGCAGTTTGCTTGTTTTTTAAATGTTATTTTAGTTTTGTGTTTGTCAGTTATTTGGATGGTTTTGAGTCTTGTTTGTTTCTCTGTAATCTGCCATGTGCCTGTGCTGCCATCGTTCCTGTGGTATTCTGTGGCTCCTTTCATCTGGACTGTATTAAAGCTCTTCAAAGCAGTTTGCATCATCCGGGCTGGCTGAGAGCAATGCAGTAAACAGTCAAGCATCATCCGGGCTGGCTGAGAGCAATGCAATAAACAGTCAAGCATCATCCGGGCTGGCTGAGAGCAATGTAATAAACAGTCAAGCATCATCCGGGCTGGCTGAGAGCAATGCAGTAAACAGTCAAGCATCATCCGGGCTGGCTGAGAGTAATGCAGTAAACAGTCAAGCATCCTTTTTAACCCTTTTTCCTTTTGTGAACTCATCACACCTGCCTAAAGTTCCTCTTGTTCTCATTTACATAAAGCTCCCAATCTGCTGCTTGTATTCAACTTGTTTGAAGCGGAGCTCAGTAAATTACAAGTTGGAACTCTACAAATGTAAACGCTTACTAGATTTCACCTCCAAAAAAAAAATTTAATACTAATAACTGTAACATATAGTCAACCACACGTCATACTAATTACAACAAACAGTGTTGCATATGGCTGAACGTAAAAAAGACATTATGAAGTCATGCTGTTGGGAAATGTGATCTTTGGCTGCAGGAAACAGGACTCAATATGGGTTTGGCACGTCTGCGGTCAGCTATCCTAGTAACAGGTTTAATGGAAGCTTCCTGACCAAGGCGACAGTGTTCCGAGGGGAATGTTGCAAATATCCGGAGGCATACAGTATGCATAAAGAACAGAACTCTTTAATTGTGAATGTATTAACTCTTTACAGGTACTGGTGTAATATAAATATATATATATATATATATATATATATATATATATTATATATATATATATATATATATATATATATATATATATATATATATATATATAGACACACACACACACACTGTAAAACAGGATTTTTCTGTGGCAACTTAATTTCACTAATGGCCTTCAAGGTCAATTTTTGCTGCAGTAAATGTTTGCGCTTCTTTTTCTTTTAATGTACGGCACATATATGAATAATATATTTTATGGCACATTCATTTTATGGATTTTGAAAAAATGCAAAATTAGTAAACATTACTTGCTCACGTAATTTTCTTGTTTATATAAATCAACAAGTACAGAGAAACATCATCTGTAATTGACAAACCCAGGACTGGAAGACCCAAAAAAGCTGTCTAACAAGGATGAGCAATACTTGAAGATAATATCCTTAAGGAATAGAAAGACAAGCCTTGAATTGACAACAGAACTGGCAGAAGGCACAGGTGTCGTTGTCCATCAAAACAATGGTACAAAAGTCACTCTTGAAATCAGGATGTAAAAGGATGTATTGCAGTAAGAATAATTCTGTTAGAAAGGGGAACAAAACTAAAAGGCTAAAATATACACAAGAACACATAAATTGGAAATGGTCAAAGGTGCTTTGGACTGTTGAATGTTGAACTGTTTGGAATGTCAATTCAATGCTTGTCTTCAATTCATGTTATTGATTCACAACTTAGTCTTTATTATGAACTGCTACCTGGTAGGATTGGAGCTGAAAGCACCAGGCAATCAGACTCCTATTGCATACAACACGACAGACTTGGCTTCTTTCCCATCCCTCACAGCACAGTTTCAGCAGTACAGACTGTACAGCATGGCATCCGGACTCTAGCACATGGGGAGACAGAAGAAACCTAAATCTGTTTTCTTACATTGAGATTTTGCTCTCGGGAGACAGACAAAAACAAAAAAAAAAAGTGTTCAAAACTCTGTTTTCACGCAGGATTAATGCTGCTCTCTGTCATATTAAAGTACAGGGTTAGAAACTAACGCTTGCCCATTTGCCCAAGGTGAATTCGAACGGATGAGGACTAGATGATGTCTGTGTCTCAGTAGTGCTGTGGGCGAGTGCTTAAAAAAAGTGCACAGATCTACTCAAGTTTACAGGCTTGCGTTTCAAAAAATGTAGGGGTGTAGCAGTGGTGAACAAACACTCACAATGCTCACAAAACAGTCAAATCAGAACTGAAACCTCCTTTCATCTCCCCATATCATGCTGAATTTTGCATTATTTTGACATATGCAAATACGTCAGTGTTTCATTGAATTTTGTCTGTGTGATTACTTATGTTATTAATTTGTGGTTTAACTGTAAACTTTTGGTATAAACAAAATGTACTTTTTAAATAATATAAAAACGGCCATTTCCTCTCATTGTTTCACTTTTCAATTATGGATTTCTTTTTTGAAAAAGCCCAATTGCTTGAACACAACAACTTAGAAAGGTGAGGAAATGGCTATTCACTGGAGCTATTTTGTGTTTTGACGTTTTTATACTGTTTGATGTCTAAAAAGTAGTTTATAATACCAAAAGTTTACATTTAAACCATGGCAATGAATAAATTAACAGCGTATTGCAAGTGTAAAAATAAGCGTAAAAGTACTTTTACAAAAATGTGGAGATTTACACCGGGCTGTGTACCGCCCCCCTCCCCCCCCACAAAAGAAAAAAAAAAAAAAAAAAGAAAGATGATTTGCAAACACAAGGAATAGGGACATAGAAGAGGCAGCACAGTTTTCGGCATTCACAATTTGACTGGCTGCAGTAAGTCTACGCCTTCAGAAAATAAGATGTGCTGCAAGGTTTGTGTCCAGTATGACAAAAACCAGAGTGGCACACTTGCGACTGGGTCGTTTACCTTTAAGATAGAGTCCATTTTAAAGCACTTGAGCAACAATTACTACACACCATAAACACCTCTGTGATTTTAAAGTGGAAAGTGTTTTTTAGAACAGCTCACGCCCTTGCAAAGCAGCACGACCGTATTCTGATTTAAGGAGGTGTGACCTGGATGAGGCAAAAGGATTAAATGTGGGGAAAACCCTATAGAAATTTTAAACAGGCACAGGACTGTATATATGCTATTGCGAGGACCCAGAATGGCAACTGGTAAATATGTGTCTGTTACCTCGACCGGTTTTACAGATAGTTCTATTAATGAGGCAGTGATATGCTACGTGAAGTAAGCTGTCAATGGTGTTGTCCACACAGACTTTATTAGGGTTCGGAATGTGGGGAAGGCAGAAGCAGAAACACAATCCATGGATCTGGGAATGAGCATTCATCTTTATTCATCTTCTGTTTTTTGGATTAAAAAAAAAAAAAAAAAAAAAAAAAAAAATGTGTAAGTGTTCCATTTTTAGGAAAATAAAATGTAAGCCTATTACTTAAAGGACCCCAGCAGCTGTTGATGATTCCAACTCAGGAACTTTACATAAGGACTAGTGAGTTTCAAAAAGTACATGCGAATGTGGGGGCTTCAGAAAGGGGAATTCAAAGTAACCCCCACTTGGCTAGCACTGAATTTGCAACATCTGTTAGGAATTCACACTGTGTTCCTGCTGAAATGCCAGTGCCAAAGGGTTTTAAAACCCCATCAGAGTTCTGACTCTACACTCCCTTTACATTCAGTATGTTGTCAGCTCCAATGAAACCATGCATCCCATAGGGAACTCCCAGAGGATTTTACAAGAAAAAAAAGTCTTATTCACCAAATCAAGACAACCAAACTTGAAACTAAGCAGTAAAGTGAAAAATTGTCCTTGTTTCTTGTCTTTAGCAGAAAATTCTACTTTTTAGATCTGTATGTTCTTACTCAAAACGTCAAGTAGTACAATTCATATTTTCAAAAGATCTGAGCTATATATAAAAATCTCTACTCTATCTATTTCACTGGGAAAACAACAGCAGAACCAACCATCAATTGAGTTTATGTGTTAATAGAAATTAGCTGTAATCCAAGCTTGACAGAAGCAGGGAACAGCGCAGCTTCACTGGCCCAGCCTGCCATTGCTGGCTACTACCTGGGCTCAACGGAGGGTTCATGTTAGGTTGTTTTTATGCTGTATGGCTTCCTCTGCCAAGATCCCAAGAATGTACTCTGGATAAATAAAATAAGTATCAAATAAACTATGGACTATGCAGCCAATTACAAGAAATATTTACCCTGAGAGGAGCCTTCCACTCTAAATAAACAATGAATCAGTACTTCTCAAAACATGTGCAATGTGGAGGCATTCACCTCTGCATTGTTTATAGTGTAAAAATATGAATTATCCTGAGGTCTTAGGCCCGGAGCTGGACGTGCTTCACATTTATTTGGGTTTTGCTGCATGGCAGATCTTCCCACCGCAGTGTGGTCTGAGCTGTTAAATAATTTGTTCGGGGAGGAAGACCACTGGCCCACATTGAGAGAGTCAGACTGGTGCTGAAACGAGCACATCATAACAGCCTGTCTGTGGCTTTCCAGCTCATACTGAGGGGAATTCTCACACAGCGACACCAAGACAGAGGCACATCTGGGGGGGGGGGGGGGGGGGGCAGTGGGTGCACATGAGTGAAAGCAAAGTACAGAGACTTTCACAAGTGTATTGACTGCATTTGGTAGACACATTTTTGTTTTGATTCAGGTCATTACAAGTTGTTTTTTGGTGACCCACATCACACAGATAAATGCCTCCAGCTTGTCTTGATTACACCTGGTTTTACTCGGGCTTCTTACTTGATCTTTTAGTACAATTGTCTTTTAAATAGCACATGTAGACTTACAAAAAGAAAATAAAAATATGCATGTTCTTTGGCTAGCAAATACATCTGCTGACTTGTATTTATTTCTCCATTTCAGATTTATCATTCCCCAACTACAGTATATAAATTAGTAAAAACAAAAAAAAAATAAAAAAATAAAAACAAACAATGAAGCCACTGACATGGACTTTCTTTGCAATATTTTATCTGTCAGCCTGGGTAGAATGCAGAAAACTGCATTTACAAACTAGTGGTGCATCACCACATAGGAGGAACCCCAGGTCGACAGACGAGGAGGAGAGCAATAAGAAATGCTCGTACACCTTCCTGATCCCACAGCAGAAGATCACAGGGCCAATCTGCGCGAACGCCAAGGGGCCAGTGCCTGACAAGGAGCGTGTGACCCGCATGGAGCTGGAGGACCTGAAGGAGATCCTGTCCAAGCAGAAGAGGGAGATTGAGACGCTGCAGCTGGTGGTGGACGTGGATGGAAACATTGTGAACGAGATGAAGCTGCTGAGGAAGGAGAGCCGCAACATGAACTCCAGGGTCACCCAGCTCTACATGCAGCTCCTGCACGAGATCATCCGCAAGAGGGACAACTCCTTGGAGATCTCCCAGCTGGAGAACAAGATCCTCAACGTCACCTCCGAGATGCTCAAGATGGGCAGCCGCTACAAGGAGCTGCAGCAGCGCTATGCGGAGCTGGCCGGGCTGGTCAATAACCAGTCAGTAATCATCACCATGCTGGAGGAGCAGTGCATGCGCACCTACACCAGGAAGGACCTCCCTGCCATGCCTCCTCTGGTGCAGGTGGTGCCCGAGCACATCTCCCCAAACAATCGCTACAGCAGCAGCCTGTACGGCGGCAACGAGATCCAGAGGGACCAGAACCAGGCTTACTCCAGGGACAGGGGGATCCGAATGGACCCATCCCCAACCTCTGTGGCTCTGGGGATCCCCCCTGCACAGGGTACGGCCATCTCCGACGGTAAGCTCATACCACACATGCCCTTTCTGTTATTTGAAACACAATGAGATGTTTCGATCAATCCTGAAGCTCTTTAAACATGCAAATAAATCCTTCTGGTTCATTTTAATACCATTATCATTAGATTCACAAGCCCAACAGCTTGCTGGGAGAGGCTGGGTGTAACTGTGGGCTGTCTCACAGTCTGTGCCTCAGTGCTGGCTCCAAAGCCAGCAGCGACTGCTGTGCAATGTCTCTATCGCACATTAGGAGACTGTACAAGCTGGAAAAACCCTTTAGTTAATCATTAGCCTCAATAAGCCAAGCATTTCCTTGTGTTAGGCTCTGAAACGCAGCTCCAAAGAAAACTATTTTGGGCCGATGCCCAGCTCTATTCACCGATCTTCAGATTAACACATCTGGAAAGGTACTCAAGGAAAAAAAAAAACTGGTCATCGTGAATATATGAAAAGCCACATCTAAAAAGATAAACTACAGAGATGTGTATGTTCTTTTAAAAATGTAAAACCTTTAACCTCACTAGAATTCAATCAGAAGGAAATTCCAAATTTCTTTGAAACATTTTAATTATAAAACTGATTGGAAAAGTCAAAGTCATTGAATCTCTTCTACTATTGCAATGCCAAAAGGCAGAAATGTGTTCCAAGTCTAGACTTCTGTTATGTCTGAACTTTTTGTAACAGGGCAGAAAAAAAAGATTAATTTTGTATTGCATTAATCACTTATTACATCAAGTACCTTAATCTGCTGTGAATTAAACTGTAGAGAATGGGATTCGTCTGACACATACATACTGTAAAATGTGCTGAACACCCTCTCGGTTACTCTGCACACAAGCAGCCTAATCCCTCCAGTCTGCAACCACTTGATCCCACCAGGATCATATGAAAGCCATTCTCCAATCAAGCACATTACAGTGTATATGTGTTCCTGTCTGTTTACACCCCCAAACAGCCAACTGTATGTACTTTCAAAGCCAATCACAGTGAACAGTATGTCCAAGAGTTGTGAATGAATCACAAGAGTTGTGAATGAATGGTACAGTGCAGCACCTTAGTAACAAGCCAAGCTGACTGAAAAGAGGGGTGCAGAGTTTGTGTACTCCACATATCTACTGATTGGAAAGAGGGGTGCAGAGTTTGTGTACTCCACATATCTACTGATTGCAAAGAGGGGTGCAGAGTTTGTGTACTCCACATATCTACTGATTGGAAAGAGGGGTGCAGTGTTTGTATACTCCACATATCTACTGATTGGAAAGAGGGGTGCAGAGTTTGTGTACTCCACATATCTACTGATTGGAAAGAGGGGTGCAGAGTTTGTGTACTCCACATATCTACTGATTGGAAAGAGGGGTGCAGAGTTTGTGTACTCCACATATCTACTGATTGCAAAGAGGGGTGCAGAGTTTGTGTACTCCACATATCTACTGATTGGAAAGAGGGGTGCAGTGTTTGTATACTCCACATATCTACTAATTGGAAAGAGGGGTGCAGAGTTTGTGTACTCCACATATCTACTGATTGGAAAGAGGGGTGCAGAGTTTGTGTACTCCACATATCTACTGATTGGAAAGAGGGGTGCAGAGTTTGTGTACTCCACATATCTACTGATTGCAAAGAGGGGTGCAGAGTTTGTGTACTCCACATATCTACTGATTGCAAAGAGGGGTGCAGAGTTTGTGTACTCCACATATCTACTGATTGCAAAGAGGGGTGCAGAGTTTGTGTACTCCACATATCTACTCCATCCAGGGGGCTCAAGTGCAGACTGACCGTGTTTCTTCTACACTTCCTTTGGCTCACTTTCAATATCTTTGAATGGGAAGAGATATTGAAAAAAATTTCTCTTGTTCCTAAAAAACACAGGGAAAGGCCATAAATTAAGAGAGACTCAGCTAAGTAATACGAGAAGAGAAGGATTAGTAAACTCCTTGTGGCCGAGTACATTGCACTCAGCAGCCAGAACCTCCCGGACCGCTTCCTTCCACGAGTCAGGAGTTCAGGAGGGGCCGTGGCTTTCAAACACAAAATCACAAGCAGGATAGCATGAAGAGAAATAACCTCTAAAGCAAAAGAGTAAATCACCCCACCATCTCTTACTTACCAAAGGTAGTATTAATTCAATGAGATTGCTTGTGAAAGTACTCCCCCTGCAGATACGAGCCGACATACAAGCTGAGAGCACATCATATTCAGTCAACTATGAACAAGTGCTGGCACTGAGCTCTAGTTCCTGCCTTTTGTGTTAGTATTCCAGAGGGAAGCTGAGCATTTCCCAAAGAAAATACAAATGAAAAGAGCACACAGCGAGAACCAGTATCAACAATTCTCCATTCTTCTCAAAACAAAGGGCTAACAAATATTACTGTTTTCTTTATAGCATGGACACTTTTTTCTGAAGTATTGCTTATTTAATTACTGGTGGCTGTGGTGCTTGTCTTTCTGAAGCCCTTTCTCCATGTCCTGCAGGACCTTTTAAAGACTGTTACCATGTCCGTAAGGCTGGCTATACAACCAGTGGGATCTACCTGATCAAACCTGACAACAGTGATGGTGTGATGCAGGTGTGGTGTGAGCACGGACTGGACAATGGGGGCTGGACAGTCATCCAGCGCAGGATGGACGGCTCAGTCAACTTCTTCAGGAACTGGGACAATTACAAGGTAAATGTATACCTCCTCCCTGTCATGTGTAACACTGCTCTATACTGTCATGAAAAGAGTCAACTAACAATACTACACAGACATTATGATACCAGAAAAACCCACAGCGTTACATCAGTACGAACCACCTACTTCAAGTCAGAAAACTACACAGGATTCATAACACCCACACAACTTCCCATGTGTGCAGTGTAAAGCGAAAGACTAGCAATGGCAAATTACATTTTTTAAAAAGCAAAAAAATAAATTAAAAAAAATTACTACTACTACTACGACTACTACTACTACTAATAATAATCTAGCCTGGACAAAATACCAAAAGTAAATACAATACGACTATTTAGCCTAAACAGACGGTCTGCCCTGCAATCAACCTGTCAAAAGCACTGTGCTTAGTGTTTCAGGGAGTAAGCCATATCAAATGTGCGAAAACAAGAAGACAAACAAATTCAAAAATCACCATTTTAGCAAGTTAAATACATTCTACTACTGAGATTCAAATAACTGTTTGGTATGTACAATTATTTCCAAAGTGGGGATTGTTTCTGGGGGTTTGTTAAGGGAACAAGGACTAAGCACTGACCAGTAAAGCCACAGCATGAGGGTGGGATCATTTGCACATTTCCTGCTCGCCTTCTGCAGTGTTAAATCCTCCTGATTCCCTGACCTTGAAGTCACAGTGAGCCTCTAATGTATATAAATGAGAAAATTAGCAGACAATCTGTTTTATTCTCTGACCCTGGATCAGAGTTAAGAGACTCACGATATACTGTGGTGGACATTTAGCAGTCTTTACTGGATCAGAGTTAAGAGACTCACGATATACTGTGAAGGACATTTAGTAGTCTTCAATAGCAAGCCAGAGACCACACAGACAGGAGATGGACGGAAATGCCAACTCTGCCTCCACATACAATCACAAAATAAAAGATTTTTAAATGATGAAAATCCCATTTCTTCATTCTGTTCTTTTGGGGGTGCTATGAAATTAAACCTTTGCACGATACAGTTTGGTATTACTTTCTTCGCTTTGTAAAAACAATATGTATGAGACCTCAAATCAATGTGTGCCTCCTGTAGAAGTCTTTACTGGATCAGAGTTAAGAGACTATCGATATACTGCTAATAAATAAATAAATAAATAAATAAATAAATAATAATAATAATAATAATAATATACTGTGAAGGACATTTAACAGTCTTTACTGGACCACATTTTTATGAGACCATTAAAAGAAACAACTCTAATTTTCACTTTGTAACATGTCAAATAAATACATTCCGGAACGGTAACACGTTAAATAGTAGCCAGTACAGATTTGTCATGTACACAGATTACTTAAAGTTTCCATAGCTTCTCAAAAGTCTGTGACCTTCCTTTTGTGAATAATTTCAGGAGTGGTTTAGAACAGAACACGGACAGGAATATGCCAAACCATAATTGTGAAAATTAAAAACAGCATGTGCTGATCACTGAAACATTTCTTTCAACACTCAAAGTTTCTAAACAAAGGGGACCACCTATTGAAAACATTACCAAAAAACTTTAAAAGGCTACAAGAAAGAGGTCATGTTGGCTCGGGAACAGTATGATCTAACCCTCTACATACCAGTCACTGCAGATCACAATTGGGAGCGTTAGCCCTACTGCAGAACCAAAATATACTAAAGTGATAATTGGGTGCCTGTGTGTTACACTGAAGACCACATTATATACCCAATACTAAATATGTAAGATAAATGAATCATTTCACAACAAGTTTAACTTCCAGATATTGTACAGTACTACTAAGCATTTATTTCCTTTTAGAAAGGGTTTGGTAACATCGACAATGAATACTGGCTGGGTCTGGAGAATATCTACAACCTGGCGAAGCAGGGGAGCTACAGGCTGCTGATCGAGCTGGAGGACTGGACAGACAAGAAGGTGTACGCCGAGTACAGCAGCTTCCACCTGGAGCCCGAGAGCGATTTCTATCGGCTGCGACTGGGCACGTACCAAGGGAACGCCGGGGACTCGCTCATGTGGCACAACGGCAAGCAGTTCACCACGCTGGACAGAGACAAGGACGCTTTCTCAGGTAAAAACACATCAGCCCCTGTTAGCCTAATATCCAGGATGAATCAGTCCCCATGCTAAACATGTGTGACACACAAATAAACTAAAACCCTTTTGGCTCCTTCTGGAATCATGCTGTAGAAGACTATGTTGTAAGTAACCTCTATGTATTCGGGTTTGCTCATTTAATACCACACCCCTAACGTTTCTCTGGTTTCCTTGTCTCTAGGTAACTGTGCCCATTTCCACAAGGGCGGCTGGTGGTACAACTCGTGTGCGCAGTCCAATCTAAACGGGGTGTGGTACCGCGGGGGGCACTACCGCAGCAAGTTCCAGGACGGGATCTACTGGGCAGAGTACCGAGGGGGGTCCTACTCCCTCAGGGAGGTTCAAATGATGCTCCGACCCATTGACTGAAGAGTGGAGACTATCCAACAGCATCAGATTGCCAAAATAATACCCCCCTTCCCTTCCTTCCTCTATACATATTTTATATAAGCACACCCTCTTCAAAAAAATATTCATTAAAAGGATCCTCCTGATGGAAATGTTATACATTTGGATTACTGTTCCAGAGAGAGAACTTCATTCAGGCTACAAGCTATTCTGCTGGAAGCAAAGAAACTGGCCTTTGCTCATTATCACACTAACTTCCATACTCCCACCCAGGGCTGGGTACTGTGGAGCCTCCGTGAGGACCAGCGTTCTGCTAGAGGAAATGACAAACACACACACAGAGATTCCTTCATGCTTGTGACATGCTTTTCAAAAAGATTAAAACACCTGTAATTCATCCTAGGAATGAAATAGATTGGGGGAAAAAATGTGCATTTGATGTTTGTTGTTTTTATATTCAAGTATCTTAAAACCACAAACATGTCTAATATTTAAATACTACAAGTTTTATCCCAAACAATGTTCTGCACTTTCAACTATACTATGCTAGCCTTGGTATGTAAATATATTTGGCCTGATTTGTAATGCTTGCAGTTGTCCCTATTGAGTTATTTATCAGTCATGCTTGATTGTGTTTGTACTGTTCCGGTGATGTTGTAAATTGTGTAAATGTTGTTTACAGCAAATCGTACTTTCCAACCCAGTCACAGCACCCCCAGTCGCCTCCCGCATCACAAGCAAGCCAGAGACCCCACAGACAGGAGATGGACGGAAATGCCAACTCTGCCTCCACATACAATCACAAAATAAAAGATTTTTAAATGACGAAAATCCCATTTCTTCATTCTATTCTTTTGGGGGTGCTATGAAATTAAACCTTTGCATGATACAGTTTGGCATTACTTTCTTCTCTTTGTAAAAACAATATGTATGAGACCTCAAATCAATGTGTGCCTCCTATAGAAATGATTCAATGTAAACAGCAACACACAGTATTAAAGATACCAAAGTGACCCCCCTGGTGTTAGTCAATTGACCCTTTACCTTAAAGCCATTGTCTCTGCACCACAGAAAAGGACATGGCCAGCAAACAAGTACACGAAGCCTTACTCAAATAAAAAAGTTAATTATGCAGCTACAGCCAAAGTACTGAAAAGACTGTGCAAACTGAATTAAGTGTACACTGTTGAACACTTTGCATTTTAGTATCTGACTGCACTCAACAACAGGAAGCAATCATTCCATACCAACAGGATCAGGTCACACATACTTGTTTTTGGAATTATGCAATGCAGTAATACTAGGAGGAATATGCTGTACAGCCAAAGTACCACTGTGCAGCAGACAACCAGCAAGCAACACATTGACTTAATCCAGAGGGGCACAGGTGGAAACCAAAACCACTTCAAATGGATTTAGAGTACAAGTACTGACAGGTTTATCTAAATGGAAATAAATCAAGTAACATTTATTCTATTGCAAACATCTGAACTACTTTTTTTATATAAAAATACTAAAAGAAACTAAAATGTGTTTCTGTTAGCATTTCTACATCCAGCACTAGTGAGTGCTTAGAAGTTACGGATGATAATAAAAATAAAAAGTCCAATAAATTCCATGAAGACTACGAAGGGAGAACGACAGATTTTAGGAGGCATGTGCACAGTGTTCCAAAGAAACAGCAGATTCCAATTAAGGTCTTGACATTGTGCTACTATTTTAGAGAGAATGAGCGACAGGAAATACAAATACCTCAGTTAGGTATGGGGTTTAATTCATCCAATAAAAACAGAGCTCTAGTGAATCTCCTACTTCTCCCATGAGTTACTACAGGGAATGTAACATTAGCTTAATTTGTCAAATCTGGACAATGTATTTTAGAAGTTGCAAAAATCTTGTCATGCCTAGGAGGCACTTGCTTATTTTAACCTTAACGATGTCTTGTGGCTGCAAAGGATTTGTGCTCAGAACTGCTTCCAGATACAAGTGTTTCTAATCAATATCAAATCAACCTGCCTGCAAACCATAAATATTGGCTTTTATTCTTCAGTTACGACTCTAATATCTAAACTTCTGCCTTTTAATATTTTTCCCCTGGTGTAACCTTGGATGCTGCAATCAACATCATTTGAAGTTACAGCAGTATTTCCATTCGGAACGAGCTTTCCAGATGCAGTGCACAGTAGGGGTTTGGAAGAGGAGCGCAAGTCCACACCAAGAGCCAGGGAACTTCTTTAAACTAAGAGAGGTCTGTCACAACAGAGACTAGAAGATTCCAGGGACTTTTTGCGACAGTTCACCCGCTACCGAATCCGAATCCTTGAGCGCGTCCCTGCATCGCTGATCTACATACCAGAAAAGCTGTGCCAACCATAGTGTGTGCCCAGCTGCATGACTTTCCAACAACTGGTTGCGTTGCTGCTGCTGCATTTTTCACAGCTTTCAAAAAAGAGATGCAAACCAATGAGCTGCTGCATGGAGCAAGCACAGCCCCTCCTCAGCGGAGGTGCTTAACTGCTCAGTTACTTTTGTTAATTAATCTGACTAAACAAATGTATCTAGAGCAACCTGCACAAGACCAATAGGTAATGCCTTATAGTTTTTTTTATATGAATATTAACTTATGGTACACATTTATTTAAATACATATTGTTTATTTAGCTATCCAGTTTATCCCCTTAGTTTATGGATGCACAAATGTGGTCACTGTGATAAGTGAGCTGACATCAATCTCTTGTGCAAGTGTAAAAGGTAAGAACCACATGTACATGTGCATCTGCGATGGCTTACATTGCATGAGAAGGGTTACCTACTGGATTACTAGCTGTCTGCCAGTGAGAGTCACCCGGCACACAATTGTACTTTACCTGTTAAAACCACGTCCCTCAGTTAAAACTCAGCTGTCCTGTCAGAATAAGAAACATACGGCTCTCCCCATGTTATAATTTTCTCTATAGGATTATAACAAATTTATGACAAGAATAAATCAGCGATTTTAATGCATATCAGAGATGGTGCACGACAGGGAGAGCAGCTTTTTCCCCTCCTGAATGCCAGACTGACTAAGCCCTCCCAAACAGCCTTCAGAGAAATCCCTGCTCTATGCAGATGCAGGAGTTATGAATGTAGCAGAAAACAAATAAGTGCAAGAATGTATATGCATTTTAAGAATATCTATCTAATATCGGTCTATCTACATCTATCACACACAAAGAAAAAAAAAAAACTACCTGGGATTAATGTCTTTGTTATTTTATTTTCTGTGCTTTTCTATGCATTTCTCTTGGACACAGGCTGTGCTGCCAGTACCTAGAAAAAGAACCTGCTAACTACTTCTCCATGAATCATGTATTTATTTAGCACTCCATACAGCAAAGCAATTTCAGATAGGAGCAGCTGGAAACAACATCTCCAGGAGGGACCCAGAACACTAAAGCTCCAGCAAGCCCTTCCTCAGTATATTGCCTCCTCACACTAAGTTAACATGACACTTACCAGCCAGTGGAATGACAGCTTGCACTCATTATGTGCACGTGTGATTTGAGATGGTATTTACAAGCCGGGTACAGTTCTGGTAATTGCTGATGTTACACATATTCTACTGTTTATAAGAGCAGGAGGACTGGTTAAGCCTGCTGGAGCCCAAGGTTAAAGCTTCCCCATAAGCAGAGACAGCACAGCTCTGAGCACAGCTGGTACAGCTGATCCCTAAGGATAATGTGGAAATATAATTTGAAACGTTCTATTGCTTCATTGATCTTACCCAAATAAGGGATACAGGGAGTCATGCTCAAGGTGCTGATGTATTCTCGGAGCCGTTTGTAATTATCTTCCTTAGCCATCAGGTACTCTAATTTTTCAAAGGTAGTTTTATCTTTCCGACTTAGGAGCTGAAAACGAAAAAGAATACAGGAGAAAACATTTGAATAAAATGACAGTATAAAACTAGTAACAAATATAGCCCTTAAAACGTTTAAGATAAATATTGCACAAGCTTTGCTTTAAAATATTAATTAGAAAAATTAGACTTTTTTTTTTATGTAATTCCTGGCAAAAGTTATGAATTAGGTATCTGTTTGTGTTCTTGGAAAGGACCAGGAACAAAAACAGTGTGCTGCTGGTGTGCACCAAGAGTTACATTGCTATCCAGTGACAGCACTCTAGCAGGTAGCAGTGCTGTTTATAATGCATCAGAAACAGCTGCATCCACAGTGAGCTCATCAGGCAGAGTATCCACAGTGAGCTCTGAGGAGAGGGGCAGTAACACAGCGGCAGGGGAGTGAAGCTGATCCACAGTGAGCTCTGAAGAGAGGGGCAGTACCAAAGGGGCAGGGGAGTGAAGCTGATCCACAGTGAGCTCCGAGGAGAGGGGCAGTAACACAGGGGCAGGGGAGTGAAGATGATCCACAGTGAGCTCCGAGGAGAGGGGCAGTAACACAGGGGCAGGGGAGTGAAGCTGATCCACAGTGAGCTCCGAGGAGAGGGGCAGTAACACAGGGGCAGGGGAGTGAAGCTGATCCACAGTGAGCTCCGAGGAGAGGGGCAGTAACACAGGGGCAGGGGAGTGAAGCTGATCCACAGTGAGCTCTGAAGAGAGGGGCAGTAACACAGGGGCAGGGGAGTGAAGCTGATCCACAGTGAGCTCCGAGGACAGGGCCAGTAACACAGGGGCAGGGGAGTGAAGCTGATCCACAGTGAGCTCCGAGGAGAGGGGCAGTAACACAGGGGCAGGGGAGTGAAGCTGATCCACAGTGAGCTCCGAGGACAGGGCCAGTAACACAGGGGCAGGGGAGTGAAGCTGATCCACAGTGAGCTCTGAAGAGAGGGGCAGTACCAAAGGGGCAGGGGAGTGAAGCTGATCCACAGTGAGCTCCGAGGAGAGGGGCAGTAACACAGGGGCAGGGGAGTGAAGCTGATCCACAGTGAGCTCCGAGGAGAGGGGCAGTAACACAGGGGCAGGGGAGTGAAGATGATCCACAGTGAGCTCCGAGGAGAGGGGCAGTAACATAGGGGCAGGGGAGTGCGCTCATGTGGCAGTTGGAATCAAAGCACTTACAGGCTTGGAATTAAGGCATGCACTATTTGAACATGCCCCGGTCCGTACACATTACAATCAGGAAACAGAGCACTATATTAGACTGGGAATGAAATAGGATGCTGGTACTCACCGCCCATGTTTTGGTTAGTCTGAAGATCGGTGCGCTTTGTAAACCAGATACTACAGACATCAGTGCATGGAGATTATTGAGCTCACAGAGTTTCTGAAAGATACAAAAAGATCACAATGAGATGTACTGGCATTCTGCTTATTAGGGATACAGTACATATCGGTCATTTGATAGGAACACCAATTTTAACAACTTAAAAACTTTGCAAGTACAATTACAAACCATAGCCCAATAGGTTTAAAGGTTTAGGTCAAGTAAACAACATTAAAAAAACACTGTTTTAAAGCTTTCTCATGAAAGCAATGCAGAAAATGCTCACTGCATAGGATAGTCAATATCACCTCATTTTAATGAATTTAGCAATTAAAAAAAAAAAAAAAAAAAAAGCGTTACCTTTCCCGTTTTAATATAATGACTCAACACTTCTGCTCTTATTTTCAGTGTTTGTGCATGAAGAATTTCTCGAACCACCCAGAAGGTGACCTGCAGGATAAAAACACACAGTGGTAAACTTCGTGCGCTAATGAAAACCTCCTAGGGCAGGATGACCTCAGATTATCGGTTTACCAGCCAGCCACTTCATTATACTGCCCAGGTCACTGACACTGTGTGCTGCTCGTTGTTAATCCGGCGCTACAGCAAGAGAACCTTTTCAGGGGTTTCACACTCCCTGTGTACTGAGGGAACTGCTTCCATTAACACCTGTATTACTGTACCAGGGGTAACTTTTATAAAGGCCTTCCACAGTTTTGACTGTCTAAAAACTGCACGTAACTACATGAATGCCAGAGTCTTAAATAATACGCCACTATGAGCACCCCTGGGTTTTTATACAGATGTCAGCACAAAGTGTTTTTTAAGGAGCCACATGTTAAAATAGTTTACAGACAGATAATTCATCAGTAAAAAGCCAAGTAGGAAAACTCCCAGCATTTTCAAACAGCTGATATCACTCAAAGGTTGTCAAACTCTACTGTTATGCACTTTCTAGAAGTTATTGACACTTTACTTTCGCCAACTGAATCAATTCTGCAACAGGTACATTCCAAGCTTAAATTCAACATCGGGCTCTTGTCGCTAAGGAACATGTCTCCTGATGTGGCAATGTGAGGGGGAGGAAAAATATGTTATAACTGCTCAGAACGCAGAAATGCTGTGCGAATACTTTGAAAAAGGAAAACAGATGTGAGTAATGTGGAACAGCTGGCAGGAGCTGATGGAGGGGGCGAGAGATGTTAATCTCAGCAGATTTATGTGTGATGGATATGATGGATGAGGAAGAGTTCTGGCCGAGTGAAGATGAGATCAGCTTTTCAGAGCCACTTGTAATAATTAGAGGAATATAACAGAGGACAGCCTGTGGTGAGAGAGGGGGGAGGCAGCACACAGCCACACTTGGGCAACAGTTTCAACCAACATACTGTATACAGCCCAGTCTTACAAGGGCTGTCCCCCTGCTCTATAAAAGGCAGCTGGACTGGGAAGATTTCTTTTTCCAAACTACTATAATAAGAGAACCATGTTGGATTCAGTTTCTCAAGTATCCAAAGAAAACGTTAAGGAAGGAAGAAAGAACGAGAGAGCAAGGCAGAGGCAAATTAAGCTGTTTCTTGCTAATTCTAAAGCAATGACTGGCTGATGCAGTCTGGTTTTGGTTCCACATGCTTTATTAATAAAATTTAATGTGAAAGAAAAAATGCTATATTGGCCACAGAGAGCCTTCAAAGTTGTATTAAACATGTTTATAGACTTATAAAAACAAGCATATTAAATGATATATTGGTTCCATTAAAAAAAAACAAAAAAAAAAACACATTCTTTCTAGTAATACAAGGTAAGGTTTCAAATGTAAGCATATGTTGTAAAATAAACAACAGGGCACTGTAAAGTACCTGTTCGCCCCCTTTTCACCATTCTTATTGGGCAGCAGTAATGTGACCAGCTGCAAAAAGGGTTCCAGAGCTGGCACCTATAATACAGCTATTGAGCAAATAAATAATAGTCTGAAGCCTTCCACACAGCCATGGCCCTTGTAAAGGTTTTAGAGCTCCGGGTGGCAGTGTGCCAGTGTAGACTTAAAAAGCTGGCGAAAGAAGTCATGCAGCTCTTACATACTGTAGCTTTCATCGCCATGTCATGTTTACCTTGGAGACCACGCACAAAAGGCAAAAGGCTGTTTGCTAAAGAAAACAAAATGTATATTGATCTCATTAACAGCCTGTATATTTTTTCCCAAAGCACATTATTCAAAACTGGCACGAGTCACTTGCCATTAAAAAGAATGTGCAATGAAATATAGATATACAATGTCACACACAAACACACTTCAGGAGTCCAAGGGAATTAAAGCCAGGAATATACAAAAAAAACAAAAGCAAATGAAAGCTTTCACTTACGTGGTTAAACCTCCTTGTAAAGGCTACAGCATTTGGTGCAGAACTGTACTTTTCTTTTTTATTCCAGCCACAACTCGCCAGCTCCTGAAAAAGATAGATATTACATTTATATTAAAAACAAAGCCAGTTTACTATTGTTCTCCCTCGTTATTTCAGGATTCGATAACTCACTGTTAATATGCTGACAGCAAATTGTGCTGCTGTTACTGTACATCCTTAGCTTGGAAGTATTATTACAACTGTTCTGCAAGCTAACCCTTTGAACACGCACACACATCTCAAAGGGATCAGCGCATGGGCACAGACCCATTGAGATGCAATGTCGTGGTTGAAAGAGGGCCTGTACTTTATTGAGGTAGGAGAATTAAGTGTGGGGAGATTGGTTTTATTCATTTAATCAATAGGGTTTACTCCACAGGAGCATGAATCTCCTTAAATGTTTATGTTGCATTAATAAAGCACTCAAACACATGTCAGCCCAGTTTCAACAGGAATAACGTTTACAACACTGAATTGCACTTAATATCTCAATATGTGTAGCTAGGCTTGTTTTAAAAATAGAAATCCTAAAATGATATATACATCAAATATGTGGAGCCTGGCAGAATACCCAATTGCTCCAGGAAACTTTCAGGTTGGAGTTTCCCAGAGTGTTGAAATACATTTTCAATGCAATAACCAGCCCCAGAGTAGCAGGTTACGAAGTCACGTTATATTACAAAGGACAGCTGCAGTGGCCAGCTTCACTGTGCCGAGGGCGAACATCTGCCTGCAATCCTGTCAGGGAAAAGGGCCAAACGTCCAAGGACACAGCAGTGATGTAATTGTAGGAAAATCTCGGCAAATTCATCATCTTCAGCCATGCTCGTCCCCAGAGCCCCAGCAGCTTGGAAGGGGAAGTGTTGGACCTGCTGTCCACTGGCACACAGCGGAGGCGACTGATGAATTGTACGCCAAAGGCCCTGTTTTGTTTTAGTTCGGCCCAGCCAACTCCTCTTAACTTACGAACACATTGTTAAACTGAATTTGGAAAGGCTGGTTTCCAAAACAGTCTTCAAAACCAGTTTTCAGAGTTAGACTGGCTGACTTTAAACTGGTCAGACAATCAGTTTTAGTAACTGTGAAAAAGTCAACATACTGTAGCCTATATTACATCGGCTATAGTAACTGTAAAATCATTTAGATATGACATTTGGTTGAGTGATTTTCAAAATACGGGTAAAAAAAAGTACGAGTACACAAAAAAAAACTTCCAGTTCACCGCTTAATATTTACGGCGCCTAATTTTTTAATTTTTTAATTTTTATTTTTTTAAAAAGGTGGCATATAATATTTCCAAAGTGATGCTGCGTGCAAAACATTCCTTCGATCTAAAAGGTTTAGAGAGTTGACAGCTGAATTAATTCAGAGTAAATGTAAAGATGTAGTTAATACAAAAATGTGACTGTGCTTCTTACTGTAGTTATAAACCCCATGATTGAGAAGTTTTCCCAGTACAAGCTCCTTGTACCTGCTGCAAAAATACAAAACTGTGAGCCTTGGAGCTTTTGTGTAGGTAGATTCCCTTTCTTTTTTAGCGGGCTGTGTTCTACACCTTAACCAAACATTAATGAAGATTTGCTGAATACTGGGTGCCCACTTCACAGACTTAAAAAGGTGTCTTGCAAATGTCTTAACACTACTACAATTTCTCCAGCACAAACTACTGTGGCCTCAAGTTCTGCAAGGAAAAGTGATCTGGACTCGGATGAAAAGTTAGTGCTGTCACCTTTCAGACAGAGGAGCAAGCATTCCAATGTCAACACAGGGAATGGGAATATTGGAAGCAGGAAAAGAATGCAGGTTCTGAGGGATCATCAGTTAGCTGTCCAGTTCCAATACCGAAAGTAAGTTTAGTTTGCTTTTGCAGAATATAACAAAATCTGAACTGCAATTTCACAATCATTCACTTTACTTCTTGAATGCATTCCAGGGGATGATGTTCTGCATAACCAAGGCAAATCCATTTGCTTATATTATTAACAAAAAGGAAACCATGCAATTGACATTTCCTTTATTGAGCCAATTAGTTACATTTTCCTGTGATTTTTTAAAAATGTTGTTATTGGGTTTTAAAGGTAGAGAACTTTTCCATTTCATGAACCACAAGTGAAAAGGCAGGCAATTTGTAACTAGTATAAAGAATAGTAAAAGACTGCTGAAGAACATCATGCAAATCACACTGACTCGGGGCTCCATGGTGCGCGGGCTGTGCACAGGAGCTGGGCTAACTATTATTATTATTATTATTTATTTCTTAGCAGACGCCCTTATCCAGGGCGACTTACAATCGTAAGCAAATACATAAGTGTCACAATACAAGTAATACAATAAGAGCAAGAAATACAATAACTTTTGTTCAAGCAAAGTACAAATGTGACAAACCACAATTCAATAATACAGCAGAAAATAGTGATAGTTACATCACGATATGATTAAATACAAAATACTACAGGTTAAACACTTGGCAGATTACAGTATTCTGAAGTACAGGATTACATCTGGGAAGGACAGACGGCAGTTTCTGTAAATCTGCTGATCATGACAGACCCACATTCAACTCGAGACAGGATTGTAAAAGGACAGAAGCAGTTTGTTTCACCCCTTTCACCCATGTCCGACAGTTCAATGTGCCGCATAACCTCATGAGCCATCGCTGGCTCCTATGCGCCAATCTTTAAATCTTACAAACACAAGTGCACCAGGATTCAATTCCAGACTAACGTATTCTGTTATAAAACTAGTTTGATGAGATTACTGTAAATCAGCTTTTTCCTATTTTAGTGCCTATGCTAGAAGGAGGCATCTGGCAGACACCTTTAATTCCATGGAAGCAGACAATCTGTTTCCCAGAGCTCCCAGAACATGCAGAGACAAGACAGTGATGTTTGTTTACAGCATGTTTCATTGGTTATACCGTGAAACTGCAAACAAATGCTGTTCTGCACCATTGCCAAAATTGACGATTCCCAATAATAAAGAACGCCAGACTGTGGTGTCGTGATAAAATGATCTCTGTTTTATTAAATAAGATCAACATGCAAGACAGAACTGTAACGCTTTGTCTTTAGTTTTAGAGCTGGAAATATGTTCCATTCTCCAGCAATAAAAATGACTCTCCACGTGCCAGACAATTTTCTTTTTTTTTTCTATGTATGACGAAAACTCTCGGCATAAGTACAGAATTAAAGTGAGGGCTTATGGGTTAACTCAGCCTTCAGGACTAACTTGTTGTCAAAGACTGAGATTAAAAAGGGCAACTGGCACTTCAAGTTTAGATTTCAAAAATCAAATGGGAATACTGTCCATACTTTTTTCTGTACACTCTACTCCGAACGCATGCCTAAAAACGGACCGTCCACTGGAGACAGGGGTGGGCAAATTCCATGTATGCGTTATTATGCATTACTGTATACTTTAGAAGCAGGTAGTGCATTTAAATCCTTTGTAACAAACATTATTACATGTGTTTGTGTAATCTTAAATGGAAGAGCTCCTTTGTGCTGTGACTGCCTAACACAAAAAAAATACAAAATGACTGCATTCACTGATTTATGAGATTAAGTGGTGTTCTCTTTTCAAACTTTGTACCGATGAAAAATCCTGATACCGCAGTGAGTTTATTAAAAGAATCAGACACCACTTGGATTGGAGATATTCACGAGTGGCTACAGCATCCTGTGCCCAGCGGCTGTGATTCTGCTACAGTTAACAACTAAAAACACACCACTTATCCACAAACACTTCTATGAGATTTCAAATGATAAAACACAGACAAAAAAAAAAAAAATCTTTACAATTCTTTTTTTCATCAAAATGAAAAAGATGACAACCAACATATATGTCTCTGTATCTTGGTTAAAGGTATCTCTAATAAAAGATCTATGAGACAGTTAGGAGCCTGCAGAGTTTGGAAAAAATGCATTTTATTGAAAATAGTCAAGTCTTCAGGGTATGGCTGTTTGCTGAGGATCCATCCTGGAGGAACAATCCTCCTTTGAAAGGTCCCCACTCACAAGACAGAACACAGCCCAAAATATGACAACATGGAAGAGAAATCTGGCTTGGAACCTAAAGACTCTAATTTTGTCATCACATACAGCAATATAGTCATTGGCCATCAATCATTTTGTTGGCTGAACATCAGTTCAACCTAAGGACAATGTTAGAGATTAACAGCACAAAGAGGCTGTTGGTATTCAAGGCTAGCTGTAGTGGTTTGTCTCCAGAGTGGTAACAGAGCGCCTATATATTTAACAATATGGAATGCACTGTGTGTAATGGTAACTGCAGACCTGGGAAAAGCACACAGCGTTCTTATTATTTACTATTTGATGTTGTGACACTGAGTAATATCACAGTACTTTAATACATATGTGCATTTTCCATTATAAATCTGAACCAGAGAGCAGCAGGATTGGAAACTTTAGCCAGAAACAGTGCAAGATCCACCATGAGAAAGCGGGGGAAAGCTTTTAACATTCCCTAACAAAAACATCATGTGCAGAGCTTGCAGCTAAAGTGGAGGAAAAATAAAAAAGGGACTGTGCATCTGTAACTGTTGTTCTGCAAGATTACCTCGGCTGCACTGGAATTCCACATGGTTCTTACAAATTGTACTACTCAATTTGCCATGGGTTATTAGAATTATTATTATTTGATTAGTTCTCCCTGGTCCCGGTCATGCATGTTAATTACAAATGCCCCCATGATCCACTGATGTCAGCTTTCCGATCTACACATCATTATAAAAAGAAGTTGATTTTGTTCTAATCTCTAGGGAAGGATTATACTGCACTGTTGAGACGCCCTGGCACACTCACTGGCTGCTGTCAGCAATCTGGGATTCATGGAACTAGTCTTTGTTGCTGCATGGATGCTCCCATAGACTGCATTTCTTTTTTTAGACCGAAAGAAAGGGACTCAAGCCAAGTCCACAGATGTAACATACTATACTACTTATCCATGAAGAATGCAGAGACCATAAACTAGGGAGCTCTTTATTAAAAATAAAAATAAATAATAAACTGCTCTCTCGAATATGTAAGAAGACTAAATAATAGGTCTCAAAATATGTGCTATAGTAAAGTGAATGAATAGAATCAAGATCTAAAAAAAGAAATAAACAGAACCCCCCTATAGCAGTTGTGTGCTTGAATACACACATTGGTCTCCCAAAGGAATTTAGTAACAGACAAATGGATATGTGCAGCTGAACACACTGTCACAATAAGCTGGAGCTCTATATACCTGCTCTGAGGAGCAGTACATGTCGTGCAAAGAAGTTCCACATAGCATTCATTGGCAGCTAGATGATAAAAGAAAAAAGGCATACTTCTACCAGTGCTAGGGTAGTAAAGCAGACCTTCTTACCCAAAAGAATATGTGCCTCAAACCACACAAAATACTCTCGATGTTCCAGAAGGCTACAAGGAATCTCACATTTCTGCTGAAGTCGTCTTGTTTTCTCTACAGCGCTGGTTCAGGCCAAGGATATCCATGCAGAAATCAACTCATTTTAAACCACATATCTGGCTTAGTAAAGACCTGTTAATTTAGGCACTACTTTGGGTAGCTTAACTATGGGCTGTATTGCCTATAGTCAAATCAAGCTTAGAATAGTAACTGTAGATCGCAGTAACATAGACAGGTCGATTACGTGGTTAGTTTGGCCTACTGTAATGATTTCTCAAACCACTAATTCTACTGTAATATTACAATCTTATTTTTGGTTTATCATATTGCTACAGGATAAAACAACTTGTATATAAAAAAAAACTCAAGATAACAATATTTTTTAATTCCATTAAAATCTCTTATTATTTAGTTTCCTACCCAAAGTTGCATTTGCAAGGAGTGCTGACCAGGACCATTTTCATACTCATTATTCAATTTAGAAACATCACTGATCCTCCTTTTCTCACTAATTCAGATATGCAGATGCTTTGAACTGCTGATTCCTGGTACCTTTTCCCTCCATGTCCTGTAGGGCAGTCTTACTCCAGCCTAGCGGCAACAAGACCATGTGTGTGACCTTCAGCAAAATAGGGGATTGCAGTCTGTACCAGTAAGTCCTAGTTTAAATCATATAGTCTACTTTGTTTAATTTGAAAACTGTGCGCATACACAAAAACAAAAAAAAAACATACAAAGTATGCAATTATTAGTTCTAGGGTTTAATATGTTTATAGAAGAGTATTTAATCGGAGATAAAAAGGTTGAGTTCCAAAAGTTTGGGTCAAATCTGTGCGAGCACTAAAAACAGGGCAATATTGTGATGTATCTGGGAAGGAAACACAGACGTCTTGTAAAGTTACAGTAATAGAAGAGACTATTAAAACAAACCACAACCAGACATCCTCTGAAGCAAGCTAAACTGAAAACTAAAATAAAAAACAACAGTCAAAGTTTTTCGGTCGCTTGCAGTATAACCACAGGGGCCCAGGAAGAACACTCAGCAATAACCAGTCTCCTGATGAGATAATAACCTTAGCATTTGTCTCTGTTCTTATCGGCTTGTAAATCAAGCTATTGTCTTGTATACTTTCCAGTGCCTATAGCTACCCCTAATTAACACTGAAGAATACAAAACCTGGATGACATAAACAGAATACAGGATGGACTGTCCTTTAAGAACCTGAACAGCATCCCGTATCCAAGGAAATATTTGCGCAGCAGCCATTTCAGAAGTAACATTGCAAGCAGACGCTAATGCAACTCTACTTAAACATATACCTTGTATGCTGAAGTATACACAATGTCACACATTGCGACTTCAGCCTAATTAAACAATGGCAATCAACAGACTGGTTAGTCCACTAATTAGTTTGGTTTCAGTATGTACAAAGCACAGCTATTCTTTAAAGCCGTAGGGCTAACTGCTACACTATCCCAGTCCAGCTGAGAAACACTGCTGCTGGTGCTCTCATACAGCAGCAGAAAGCCTTTTATAAGCTGTGCATCAAGTCTTGAAGTGTACTTCCCTCTAGTGGTTACATCCAAGAACAACACCAGCCATTAAAAACAGTCAGGCAGGGTCTAGTACACTGGGTTACTAGATGCGGTTTACAAAACAATTAGGTTGAATTCATAGTGAATGAGGCTGGAAGGTTTATACATGAGCATTTGGATTTTAAACTATCAAGACTAGTCACAAATCACTACATGTCTCAGGTCAAGTCATGTTTATAAAAGCCAGGTAGTTTATAAAAGCCAGGCAAGCCATTCTGTGGCCTTGGTTTATTTGACTTCTACAGGACCTGGGAATAACATCAGCATGTTGAACAGTTGTGCAGATTGCAGAAGCCTAAGCACTGCGGTACTGCTCAGCAGGCAGCCTCGGGGAACTAATGCGAGAAAAAGATGAGCCCAGTCTGCGGCCACTCACCTCAGGCTGAATAGCTTTGAAAACTGCAGCGTCCATTAGAGTTATTTGACTCTAGAAGAGAAAAAACACAAAAACAGTGTATCAATCGCCATTCCATGAAGGGAGTGCGGGAAGCCAGTTAGGATTGAGGACGGAGTAAGGAAAATATAGACACGAAAGAAGAATGATAGAAACCCTCTAACCCCTACACATTAGGTAGCTTGGTTTATAGTAGAAATAATACAAAATGAAATCTTACAGCATATTCCTCTGGCGTCACCTTGAGGATGTCAAACACCACTGCATCGAAACTCTTCTTCAGCTCAGAGGAGCCTTTATCACTCAGGGACTCGGAGCTGCTGCTTCTCTGCAAAGTCCCAAAGGATTTCAGTTTCATTCATCATTTTCTAATCTAAAATTACCACACAGCACAGTGGTCATGTTGCAATTGCAGATCTCCAAAGTCTCCGATAAAGGACAAAAAGGATTAAAACACAAGGAGGCGAGACAAATACAAAAATTACAAAATGTTTTACAGGATTAAAAACAATTACAGTTCTACCTTTTTTTCTAAATTCTGAAATAAATCAGCTCAGCGGCTTTTCTTTCTACTGAGCTGGGAGCGGCACACCTGTTAAAAGCTGTCACTTACCTCTGAAGTAGTAGCATTGAAGTGGACAACGCTCGACTGCCCATTGGCTTGGTCCATAATTCCCATACCATCAGTGTCCTTGTATCACAGCAAGAGGGCACCACTTAACATTGTCAGGGCAGCATATCCACTTGTCCTGCAGAGTAAAAGCAATTCAGTAATTAAGAACACTTTAGTCTCAAATAAACTTTCTTCTTGCTCATATGCACAGATTCAACCAAGAGTAAACCACGTAATATTAGAGGGCGCTGTCCGATGCCTCATGCACAGGTCTCTGTAAGCATTGCACCAGGTGGAGATTCTGAAGGCACCAGCTTGTTTTTAAAGTTTGCACTGCACTTTAATACGACAATTGGTTTACTCAAAGTGTGTTTAAAGAGTAACAGAGTAAATGTATTTTTTACAAGAGGGATATGATCGATGTATCTACATGAAAGATGGTTACACTCTACAGTAACCTGCACAATACAGTAAATGTAGAAGGCACTCTCCTAATATGATGGAACTGTTCAGCGTAGCATCTCCTTGTTAGGGAGGATACTGGTACTGTCTAGTACTGCTGTTATCCTATTTTCAGGTGGCAGCTTTGTAATGCATGTATTAGCGTCACCTGCTGACCGCAATTTATTTGGACATTAAATTGAACTCATCCTAGCTCCTGCTCATTGTACAATCTAATCCAGGGGTTCCCAAACTTTCTCAGCTCAAGGCCCCCCGGAACATTCCAAATGCTGGCCGAGGCCCCCCACCCAATGAATTATTTAGTCATTAGCAGACATCTTTATCATTATTATTATGAAGTAATTAATTTTTAAACTTACATATAATGTACTACATATACATTACAAGGGTAACAACATCACTACAAAAAATACACTTAGTCACACATTATGTCTCACTGTGTGAGAAAGAGACATATGGTAGCATAAAGGCAGACCAGTAGTAATGCCAACGTTTTTTCTTGTAGACACAGAGCAGATCACCTTACTCTTATTGCAAACAACAAATTCAATGATAAAACAAAACGGTACGAGGTTAAAAAAAGAAATGTAAGTAAATAATACTACTTAAAGTACTCTGGGTTCAGCATGCCTAATGGGATGGGTGCGCTTGGTAATTCCTGCAAAGGTCATTAAATCGCTGTTTCATTCCAGTCAATGATATCCACATGTCCCTCTCCACATGCAGACGTGCTCTGTGCTTTGTCTTCAGTGCTGTCCGTGAGGAAAACCCAGTCTCACACATATATGTTGTAGCAAAGGGTAAAATAGTTTTTAGAGCTTTTTCGCTAACAGGGTACTCATCCATAATGTGTATCCAGAACCGCGGTAATGGAACAGCAGATAATTTAATCTTTGAAGTCCCATCGTTTGACAGTTCAATCAACTTCTCTTCAGGTCCAGGTTTGTATCGATTTCAGAATCAAAGGGATTTTGGATCCAATTCAAATGTTTGTTTTCGAGCTCTGGAAAGTATTCACTGAAATACTGTTGCAGATTAAATGAGACACGATGAGTGGCAGGATGTACTCATGCTCATGTTTCCACTTTTACATGAAGTTCTTCATGTAAAAGTGGAAACATTTCTGTCACTCCTTCATTAAGTTAATTTTCCCAGAGAGCAGTTTTTTTAGTGAATGCTCTAATTTTGTCTTGCATATTTAATACGGTTACATCAGTCTTGGATGCTTTGATTCAGAGCATTTAACTGTCCAAATATTTCCAACAAGTATGCTAGTTTCAGAATCCATGTAGGATTTTCAAAACAACTCAAAACAGCGAGTTGGCTATTCTCTGTTGATAAGAACTGCTTCAGCTCATGTTGAAGTTCACACACTTGTTGTATGACTACCCCCCTTGACAGCCAGCGTTCTTCAGAGTGAAGCAGTAAGTGCTCGTGGCTCGCACCCATTTCACTACAAAGCGCAGCAAACATTCTGGATTTCAGGGCCTAGCTTTTATCATATTCACAATTTTTATCACTGCTTGCAGCCGGTGCTTAAACTCATCATCCATACATTTGGCAACAAGTGCTTCACAGTGAAGCATGCAATGACTTGCGACGGCATTTGGAGATTTTGCCTTTATAAATGCTACAACACCATTACGTTTGCCGGTCATAGCAGCCGCACTTGTCAGTGCACACTTCCACACATATAGACCAGTCTATTAATTTACTTGAATATATCCATCTAGCACTCTGAATATTTCCTCACCAGTTGTTCTCCCTGGTAATTCTTTACAGAAAAGGAATTCAACAAATCCCCCCCCCCCCCCTACCCCCCCTTCTATAAACCTAAACATATACGAGTAGCTGTGCAGCATTTGCAACGCCTGTACTTTCATCTAACTGCAAGGCAAAGTACGCACTGGCACATAACCTATCCAAAACTTGAGCAGAAACATCTTCTGCCATGTCACATATCCTTCGGCAGTGTTGTTTGACAACGGCACCACTTCCATTTTTTTGGCTGCTTCCTAACCCAGTATTTCACGAACAATATCCACAGTCGCTGGCAAAATGAACTCTTCCCACATTTTTTTGTATGCGTTTTTTTTTTGTGCGAGCAATGTGGTAAGAGGCTAGAAAAGATGCCTTTAAGGCTCTCTCTGGAACAGTAATGTGCTGCTAAAAAATGTGGGATTCCTTTCTTTTAAAAAAATCTAGATTTCCCAGCTTCATTTGGGTGTTTTTGTTGTAAATGCCGTTTCAACTTTGACGGCTTGAGGTATTCATTAGATAGGATTTCGAAGCACATCACACATTGTGGGTAATCAAGGCCGTCTTTCTTCGTAATGCAAGAAAACCCGAAATGAATGTACTCCGCATCATATTTTCGAGATTTTGATTTTGAAGCCTTCACGGAGGATAGCTGCTCATTTGTACAGGTGATTCTTGTGGCACTGGTACTCGTGGAAGCATCACTGCATTCGTTTTCTTCCTCAGGCTCCTTTCGTTGGCGTTTCAGAAACCGCTCCATTTTAACTGTTATACTCTGTCGAGTTCTCTCTGTACATGTGTAGAAGTGGAATGTTTTATTTTATCAACAGCGGGGGGAGAAAATATATCTAGAAGTTGAACGAAAAAAATATATACTTCTGCTTTATATTTAATTGTAGTCTCACTAT
Organism: Acipenser ruthenus; assembly: GCF_902713425.1. Taxonomy (NCBI): domain Eukaryota; kingdom Metazoa; phylum Chordata; class Actinopteri; order Acipenseriformes; family Acipenseridae; genus Acipenser; species Acipenser ruthenus. Next base: position 42,023,867 of record NC_081200.1, on the reverse strand, counting down.
GTAAATTGCATTAATATAGCTGTTTATCTTATCGATCCGCTTCTCCTGGTGAGGGTCACGGCTATAGTTGTTTATTTAAATTGTAATTACAATTCACCCCGCTTTTGTGATAACAGTGCATACTTTAAGCATGAAACAAGCAACCGGGGACACTCAAAGTACATATGCAGGGCAGGGGACGCGAGGGCACGATTTTTAAGATTTGTTTATTTAACTTTTAAGATTTGCTTTTAAATATTTCACACGTAATTTTCTTGTGTTAAATAATTTGACATATTTGCTGCGGACCCACTAAAGCTGCACCACGGACCCCAGTTTGGGAACCCCTGATCTAATCCACAACAAGGGCTGTCACAGTAAAGCAATGCTATGTATGGTAAACTGCAATGAATCAAAATATGTCAAAGGGAACAATCCTTGCAGCTACTTTGTAACATGGTATTGCTGTTAACTTCATCTTGAGAAGCTGCCAGTGATTTCACTGTCAGATGAAACTTCACATCACTTCAAAACGAACAAAGAATGTCACGCAGCTGACCATGCAGTCCCTTCTGAAACACGTGCCTGGGTGTCTCTCTTCAATGTCTTTCATGCCTGCAATTCTAGTGTCTGTTACAGAATGCACACCACCTATCTCTCGATCACCAGTCACTGAAGGGTCAGCTGTGCTTCCCCTGCCTCTAACAGTGAGCTGATTCATCAGCCTCAAACATACTTCAGGGACACGCACATAACACAGCACTGAAATTCTCTAATAAATCAAAGCACAGTTGAAATGCTTGAAGCAGCAACAGGATACCTTCCAGGTACATCTGCAGTAAGATAAAATGGTAAAGTAATCATGATGAATTACCTACTGTAGGAACAAGTTTTAAGGTCTACATGACACTGGCAATAGTTTTTGTTCCACCACCCCTTTCAGATTGTATTTCCAATGGAACAATGAGTCAGCAGCTGAGATACGTTGTTGAGTCAGACACTACAGCTTTGTGCAGTGTTGATGAAAGGGTTTCGTCAATGGTCAGATAGTGTCATTTGCAGACCGCAAGTTTTACGGGTATATTGTACTGCTTTAAAAAGAACACTGGGGGAACAGAGGGTTATCAAGCAGCTCCCTGTGGAACGTGTATTCCTTGTAGCAGTCACTGTAATGACAAGCACTCAATATAAACTTGGGTCCCTTGCCAGCAGGCTGTCAAATCAGCATGTGCGCTGCCTCCAGATGTGTCCTGTGCTTTCTCTGCTGCAGGGGCTTCACACGGTCTGTTTACAGAAGGGAATCACACACACACACACACACACACACACACACACACACACACACACACACACACACACACATTACACTGGTGCACATCGGAAAGCATACCACAGGCATTTTACTGCTGCTCTGTGGGCTTTTCACATTCAGCCTGTCAAACTCCTGAATATATGCAGAAAAGCACTTCTATTAAGAAAGAATAAATACAAATTATAATAATAATAAACGTCCTTGTCCAAAAGAGAAAATTGTGTCTATGTATCTAATAGCATCTCACAAGCAGTACTTCTTAATACGGAACTGAAGTGCTTTAGAAATTACTTCTTACTTTCAAATAAAAACTGAACTTAACAGCAATACATAGTCGTGTGTGTATTTAAAAATAAGTAAGTTATTTTAAGGGGACTTTTTTTTTGTAATGTTTAAAGCAATGCAAAAGGAAAAGAATATGTACAATACACAAAGCAACCACTGGGAGGAGCCATTTACTTTGGCAGTGGTAAAAGATGACGAACATGAGGCTTTTCCAGGCATTAAAGAACAAAAGACAACAACCTTCTAATAGCAAGCTTAAAAACATCTAGTCAGTGCCCATCAGAGCCCTACAGCCAGACACCAAGTGCTGAAAGGGGGATGGATATCGATAGGCAAAAGCTGTGAGGATTTCAGCGTGAGAAGTCTTTGCTGCAGTGCAGTGCACAGCTCCAGTGCAGACAGGTAAATCAAGGGATTACCAGCACAGAGGGGCTTGTAATCTCAAAATTAGATGCCATACATTCTGAAAGACAAAACAGTAAACAGGCTTAACATATGGAGCAATTTTAAAAACGGATATATTACAGAATTAGCTCAAATGAATGGCATGCAAAAAGGGGGGGTGGTACAGTACATGTCGCTAAATGTCCCTGAAATGATGCATTAATCCTACAACATGTAATCTAAATGACATTTAATGGAGTGGGAAGCTGTAGGGAGGCAGACATTAAAGCTATCTGTTTATTACACTAAAGTCCACGAGCTTCCTGAAACCTATATGCATGTTGCTCCTACTGTACACCGATAGCTTCAGTGACTACAGCCAGACCACACCAGATACACCTCTACACACCCCGCCCGCTGCACCTGTCAGATCAGAGTAACTGGAACAGGGCAGCAGGCTAGCTGCCTGAAATGACTTCATTCCCTTCAGGAAACACCCTCCACAGACTCATCTGCTGACAACTGAGGAAATCCTCCAAACACCACAGAAATAAAAGCAACAGCTCTGCAGCTTAGCCCACAAAACACAACCTCTGTGAATCACTTCGAACAGCCTTCCTTAAATAACGAAGCAGGGCTTACAATTAAGAAGCTAAACAATAGCAACTCCACATATGAACACGTTTCCCATCTGAAACTCCGTCACAGTGCTGGCTTGTTGTGCAGCATGACATCTTATTTGCAGGTATAATGTACAGAAATAACTTCAACCGATTAGCAATAATCTTGGTCTACTTGGAGTCTGTGAAGCCTGCAGTATCGCAAGGGTTTTGTTTTGGTATAAAAGGGTTGAATGTTTCACTGTGAATTTAGACTGGGTCCTGAACAAACTAATGCTTGGCCCGATCCAAAATCGAACAACATGGCTATACTGCCACATAAAAATGTGCATTATAAATACCATATGGGAGATACTGAAATTGAAGAAGGAATCTACAAAAAAGATCTAGGAGTTTATGTTGACTCAGAAATGTCTTCATATAGGCAATGTGAGGAAGCTATAAAAAAGGCCAACAAGATGCTCGGATATATAGTGGAAAGTGCTGAATTTAAATCAAGGGAAGTAATGTTAAAACTTTAGAATGCATTAGTAAGACCTTGTCTAGAATATTGTGTTCAGTTCTGGTCACTTGATACAAAAAGGATATTGCTGCTCTAGAAAGAGTGCAAAGAAAAGCGACCAGAATTATTCCGGGTTTAAAAGGCATGTCATATGCAGACAGGCTAAATGAATTGAATCTGTTCAGTCTTGAACAAAGACAACTACGCGGCGATCTGATTCAAGCATTCAAAATTCTAAAATGTATTGACAATGTCAACCCAAGGGACTTTTTCAACCTGAAAAAAGAAACAAGGACATGGGGTCACAAATGGAGATGAGATAAAGGGGCATTTACAACAGAAAATAGGAGGTACTTTTTTACAGAGATTTGCCGGAGTCTGGAACCAACTCCCCAGTAATGTTGTTGAAGCTGACACTGAGATTCTGGGATCAGTAAGCTACTAACAACCAAACAAACAAGATGGGCCGAATAGCCTCCTCTCATTTGTAAACTTTCTTATGTTCTTATGAGTAATAGATGGGAGTTATTGTCCCTGGTCCAATTAAAAATGAAAAACATTCATGACCTTGTAATAAATGATCTCACAGTAAAACAGCATGACTAGTGTCTCAGCAGAATGAGTACTAAATCCATGAAGCCCTTCATCCTCAGCCTATACTCCACTAGTCAGGAAGCATTTTCCTCTATGTCTCAGTGTCACACACAGCATGTCTGCCAAGTCAGCTCTGTACAGTCAAGGAGCAGGTGAAATGGAAAATGAGGTAATGTTTCTTCCTTTAAGCAAAGTGTCCGTTCTCTCCAATCACTGCACTGGGACTGTGGAGTACTTGCAAGTATCCCGCTGACAAAATCTGTTCTTAGCTTCTGAGTCCATGCGGAAGGGCTGAAGGTTGGTAATTTCCTCTGGAAAACATGCAATATGTCAAAATATTGCAATTCTGAAATGAAAAAAATAGCTTTTACATTTCTGAACATGCTACCTTTTTCCTTCCCCGAATACATTTTTTGGCTTCATTTATCACAGCGGAAAGCGAACTGCAAACAATGCAAACAATGGTATTAGTAAGAGATTACCTCTTCATGCACATTTACAGAGGTAGATAAGAAATGCTTATGCTTATGTTTCTGAAAGAGGAAACACAGAGGAAATCCCTGACATTTCTACTCCGACACGTGGGTGACTCAGAGGGTTTGTTTTGCTCACTGATGATTCAGCCAAAAAACAAAAACACAGAACTGTCCTGGATAATGGCTATAGCAACAACCCACAACAAAACAACCACTATCAATCCCATCCTAATCCTAGCCATTCATGTCTTTCCTCATTGATAGTGTACATCTTCACCATTTACAGTACAGTACCAGACATTCTGGATACAATTGCATCTGCCCAGCCCACAACAAACACGTTTCTTTTTTCAGGTTAGATTTTTTTCTTCTAGTCAGTCAAGGTGCTCAATCAGATTCTAAATCAAACTTTAAATTCTCAGATTTTACGCAACTGCAGTATTTTTTTTATTTTTTGTAAATGATCATATTTGAAAAAAAGTGTGTTTCACTCAAAACTCAGACAGATAGTAAAAGGAAGTGCATTACAGGTGCAATTGCTTTGTTAGCTACAACAGCTTTAGGCTAGTACACTGCACACTTTCAATAGTTTGTCTTGCCTAATCACTTATTTCTGTTTTACGTTTTTTTTCTTTGATATAAAAACATAGTTACAGTACTACACAGTCATAGGCACACCCACATCCACATTCCCACTGTATTTGTCATCATTGTCTGTGAAACGGCAGCCCTAAAAACCTTCTACAGCTCCCCTGCAAACCCAGCTCTGCCCTGCTGACTGCCACAGTCAGGCTGTTGTCACCTACATGCAAAGTGGTTCATCAGCAGATGACACTTTATCATTACAGACGGGATAGTCTGAGGCACTGCAAAGCATTTCAATCATATCACCCCTGAATCTTCTTTGATCTCGACAAAATGCATTCATTTCTTTCAGCCTCTTGGTAGCTCATTCCTTGAAGCCCTGGAATCAGTTTGATTGCTCTTTGTTGGACTCTCTCCTGGGCCACAAGTCCCTTTGGTTCCTTGGTGCCCAGAATTGGACACACAGCGGTCTCACCAGTGCTTTACACAACCTCATCATAACCTCCTTGGTTTTGTACTCTACACTTTTGACTATATACCCGAGCATTCTGTTTGCTTCCCCATAGTGTCTGGTTGCTGACAGCGTGGAGTCTATTCCAGTTCTATTCCCACCATTTGTTATTTGGATCCTACATTTTTGAGACTGACATTTACCACTTTTCTGTCTAGGTCTGTATGCAGTATCTTTTGGGATTTCTTGGGTGGCTGAAAGATTGGTTTCCTTTACAGCAATGCCTAATCACATGTCTCTATTGAGAGAAGAGAAATAGAAACAGAACAGTTAACTAATTAGCCCAGCAAGCTCCTGCTATAGCAAGGCGTTCCCATCACCATCATCTGCTGTGTCTCAAGAGCCAGAAACAGGATTCTTCATCCTCAGCCTAGCTTTACACCTCAGAGACTACACCAGTACTTTGAGCTTCTGGCAGAAAAGAAACGCTACAGTCACAGAGCTCTGTGATGGGATTCTTGACCTGACCGAGTGGCTCTGCATGGACAGAGAAATGCTGGGAATGAAATGGGCTTGTGTGTCTGGAGATGGTTAGGAATGTAACTGGAGGCAGAGGAGCTGACAGTTATGGTACAGCTGGCTCTGTATGTAACTGACATTTTGTCAGAGATACAGTGGAGCTCAGTGTAAGCAGTTTAAATAACACAAGTCTTAGATAGCAGAGATTGTTTCAGCAAACAGATACTGGTTCAGCAAAACACTAAATATGCGTAATAAAAGCACAGGATTTTGTTGCATCTCTAAAAATGCTAGTATTGCTGGTTCAGGTCACGGTTAATAAATATTTGAGCAATATACAATAGAATTTGTTACAAAAATTAAGACTAACAAATAGAATCCAGGGTTTATCTATATATATATATATATATATATACACACACACACAGTATATATATATTAGTGTGATTGCATATGAGGAGGGAGTTTTTTTGATGGGTAAAGAGCATGTATGACTATTTGAAAGTTATTTAATAAAAGCCCTGTGCGAGAGGACTGTATACTCCAGATGAATGGAGTTGATCTGCAGTGTACCTAGGTGGCAAAGTAAACACACAGTCCGATTGTAAACACAGTAATCAGAGTGGCAACATGCAGTGGAATTTAGCAGTGTACTAGTTTGAGACTTCTTGCCATAAACAAAAACACATTGCTACAGTACACTCCTCAACTCAACACAAGTTTTGTATTTTCATAATTAGGCGTCCTGGATCATCAAGGCTGTACTGAAAATGCTTTCATTAGGAGCGGCAGCAAACTTGTTGGGATCATTTAGAGAATCAGGTTTTTTATTAGATTGCAGGTGCATTGCAAAAGACAAGTACTAGGAAATGTGCCTCCCTGTACACTATAGATGTGCAATACATTAATAAGGAACTTGGCTGTTCTTCGTTTGCAGGGCACGTTTTGTTGCACAATGCGTAGACAGCTGTACCAGACCAAATGTAAGACGAGCCTTCCTGTATCGCACTACTTGAAGGCAATGACAGGAAATTCATACAGGTCAATATTTACATCACGTGGGATCTGTGTACGTTTACTTTGCTTAGAATTTCAAATAATTTATTTTTGGTATCTGGACATTGAGTTATTTGATACACAGAAACACAAACATGACCATCGTCTGTTTGGCAACTATCAGGCCTTGATGAAAACGAAAGCTTGTGCCTCTATTGATTTCTCCACACAGCAACCAGTGGGATTGCTTCATCTGCATCAGAGGTCAGAAAGCAAGCCGCTATCAGGCAGTGCCAGGGAGCCGGCAGAGAGATGGATTCGGTGGAGGTTAAAGGCCCCTGTACACAAAAGGTAAACAATTCTGTGGGAGTGGAAAGAGCTGCCCATTTTTTAGTGCATAAGAGATGGATTTCCATGTTTCAGACACCATTATCTCTGTTACTCCTAAAAAGTGTATACTCACCTTCCTTGTTGTCCTGTGTCTGTTTACAGTAGTGCTACAGTACCTTATAACAAGGGAGCCCTGCCCTGGCTCTTGTGGCTTTATTACAAGTTATCTTATTAGGCTCCTAGCGGGTTGATTTAATCAACCTATAAAACTGCCAGATCAAAACTACAGCTGGATTTTGAAGAACTGGGGAATCATCCTGTAATGCATCAACCACTTCTGTAATCCAGGGGGATTCCCTGGTGCAGTAAAATGCTCTAAATATAAGCTGTGGTTTATCCAGGCAGGACATCAGTTGTTCAAACCTGTTTGACAAATATTCACACTGATTTAAAATGTATCACATATAAACAAATAGGCTAGCCTATATTGTACAATGAAGTAGTTGTGTGTAACACATGGGTGGTAAAAGTGAAAGTTTAGTTTGGTTTCCTCAGCCCTACAGCTATCACAGCAAGCAGTTCTTTAAAGACGGAGAGTCAGTTTGACACCATGCAGACCTCCTTCCTTCTGTCTGATCTGCTGTGTGTTTCCGTGTTTCCAAAATCCCCCCATGGAAGCAAATGTCTCATCCAAAGATATACTTGGAATGTGTCATTTATAGTTTGTTTGGTGGTACTGTAAACGCTCTTAGTAAGCAAACCAGATCAAAACTTCATCATACATTCACAGTGGAAATAACAAAGGTGCAATTACTGGCAGCTACTCAGTATTTTACAAACACAGTAAACAGGATACTACAGCCAATATAAACAGCTAGCAACAGAAAACATGCATTTACTTTCTTTAGCAATGGTCAAAACTGAGGGGCCGACTATGAACTGAGCCACAGGTATTAAGGGACCAGACCAATCTTCAATTCTATTAATCATGCTAGGCATTTCATTGCACGATTACTAGCACTGAAGATTTAGGAAAAGTGGATTATGATGTGAGTGATTCAGACTAGGAGTGTCTTTAAAAACAAGATCAGCTTTGTTATGCATTCTGTCTTAACAGTGCTATAGAATGAGGCTTCAACTTCTACTGCACAGGCCTCTGAATGGCACCAGGATCAAATCCCAACAATATGTTCAATAATTAGTTATTGAAAAAGAGCAAGACTTGACACGTGCCATTTTTCTGCAGTTTGCCTAGTTTGTTATTTAAAATAGCATACAGATGGAAAACACAACAGCACATTGTCCAGGGCACACCCACTCACACCAACTGAGTCACCTGAAGACTGCCCTCAGACAGTTTGTATTTTCTTTGGTCGTAGTGTACCTATTTGATGTACAGACTGACAATATGTGCCAGACTAGCTCCCTACTGCCAAAGGATCAGAAAGAGACACAGAGAGAAAGAGAGAGAGTCGATCTATCCCAGTAATGTCAGTTTCATTAACCTGTGCTGTTTCCAGGGCTTTTAAGACACACACTAAAAGACTATGCCATGATAGCAGGGGAAGTGTTTAACTGTGTAGAAATGGCAGAAAAACAGGGTCAACCACCTTTTCAATATGACTGGGGAGCGGAGCCGGGTAGATGCTGGAGTGGAGCAGACATTTCCAGCCTGCTCTTTCACAGCGCTGAGAAGAACCGAGACCGGTTTTATTTATTTTTCTAAATACATGTTCAGCCAATGAGTTTGCACAAAAGAGTTATAAAAGAAGGTGGTGACAAATACAGATGCAGTTACGTTACAGTATTTTCCATCATGCCTGTGCATGGTAGCCATTCGTTTTCCAGTTTCAAACCAAAATGAGGCACTTTTATGTTTTGCAGACTTGAATTTTGTCTGGAGGGAATCAGCGCAGTGTGAAAGAAAGAGCGGAGGACATTATGAGTGGCGAGTGGAATGAAAGAAAGAGCGGAGGACATTATGAGTAGGGGTCTACTTAAATCGCGGTAAATTTACGTATTTTTCACGGGTATGTTGCGGAATAAAATTAGGATTTCGCGGACATGTTTAAACATTAAATAAACCTAAGTAGACAGTATTTCAGAACACTATAAAGCCTAAAAATAGTGGTACTTGCTTCCTTACTAAAACAGAGTGCTGGCATTTGTTAAAGGCAAGTATGCAGCATCCCCTTGCAGTTGACTTGCCCATACATTGAGACTGCACGTTCTGCATCCACTGAATTGGTTGGAAGTTAAGGCAAAGCTTTGCCAAGTTATACAGATGTGGAAATTGATTAGAAACAGCCCAAAAACTCGGTTACACAAGGGCATCTGGCATACTTTAATGAAGTCAATGTATGCAGCACGTTCGTTGTCATGTTATTTGTCCCACCCAATAATTCATTTTATTAGTACCGAGTCAAAACAAAGAAGAAGTGGCTATTCGGGTCTAAAATTCCAACTGTAAACAGCAGGTTGAAGCGAGGTGGCTCTGCTGGATCGTACTGATTTAACTTGCAGACAGGAATACTTCTTGTCTGCGCTGACTTTCCAGTTTGGTTTCTGAAAGCTGTTTATTTTACATTCTGTTCAGTAGCCTCTGTAGTAGCCTTTTGTTTAATGTGTAATTCTGAAGCTAAATAGCAATCGATCGTATTTTCTCCAAATACACATTAAGATATGGAAAACAATTACCTCAGTCTGCATGTAGTTTATTTGGGAAATATCTTGAAACGATCATCAGCTGAAATATAGTTTGCTTTCTTTGTCGTCCATTTCTACTATTTTACCTCCAATGCTGAAAACTAGATTTTAGCAACCTAAATGAAAACAATGCAGCACCAACTTTGTCCCGCCCCCTCCTGCACAGTACAGGTCACATAAAAGCAGTAAAGACGCACTGATAGGCTGATTAAAACGTTGTCATTGGAATAGTAAACAAGAACGTTAACTGCTTTGGAAAATTTATTTTGTAAATGTTACTTGTGGACATTTTTTGTTCGTTTTTTGCTTAAGTGGAGTGCACAGGGGACAGCGAAGGAATAAAAATGGGATATCTACAGAAGGAAGATACGTAGTTTGCGTCACTTGCGTTGTGCAGTAGTTCATTTAAACACGTTTTTTTTTTTTCCTCTCCGTACTTGTTTGTATGCATTGGCCCCTAAGAGGTGAATTTCGCTGTGACCCCTCAATTTCACGATTTCCGCAAAATCCGCGAAATTGCGAATTAGGTAGGTCCCTAATTATGAGCGGTGAATGCAATGAAAGAAAGAAAGAGCAGAGGATATTATGAGCGGTGAGTGGAATGAAAGAAAGAAAGAACAGAGGACATTATGAGCGGTGAGTGGAATGAAAGAAAGAGCAGAGGACATTATGAGCGGTGAGTGGAATGAAAGAAAGAGCAGAGGACATTATGAGCGGTGAGTGGAATGAAAGAAAGAGCAGAGGACATTATGAGCGGTGAGTGGAATGAAAGAAAGAGCAGAGGACATTATGAGCGGTGAGTGGAATGAAAGAAAGAGCAGAGGACATTATCACCATTTTGTCACCACTCACATTCTGTGTAATCAAGAAGGGTTATCAAACTAAAGTTTGGTCCAGTTCAAGGGCATACAAAACAAGCAGATTGAAGACTATAAAATGAGCCTCTTGATAGGAGATTGGTTCACTATAAAAGTAAGGCAACTTCCATCCACAGGGAGCTACTCCACTGCAATACAACTCGCTCGAATCACAGCATGAAGGTCAATGATAATTTCCATGTTGAAGTTAAAGCAATACCAAAAACCAGAACATTTGCATTCCAAATAACACACACACAGCCTCTGTGGATGACAATTGCTTCAGATAATGAATTCCACATTTCTCCAGGTAAATAACACAGTGGCATGAGTGGAATATGAGCACAGTTCTGGTCCCAGTGAATAACACCACATGTGAAGCTGGTGAAGAAGGTAATCTGTATCAGTGCTACACTGCAGTGAAACAGAGACATGTAGAAACTATCTCAATCTACTACTATAGGAGGTCCCCGGTTCAAATCCCACCTCAGCCACTGACTCATTGTGTGACCCTGAGCAAGTCACTTAACCTCCTTGTGCGCCGTCTTTCGGGTGAGACGTTGTTGTAAGTGACTCTGCAGCTGATGCATAGTTCACACACCCTAGTCTCTAAGTCGCCTTGGATAAAGGCGTCTAGTAAATAAACAAATAATAATAATAATAATAATAATAATAATAATAATTATATATATATATATATATATATATATATATATATATATATATATATATATATATATATAAAGGCATGAATTCTTTTGGTGTAGTCTGAATTTTCACATGCTTGAGTGGGCGAAAAAAATAAATAAATCATTAAGTATCAGTAACGTTTTTCTTTTTGTGTTTTTGCTATTTTTTTTATAAAACAATTGGTAAAAATTGAAAAATAAAGGGCTTGACAGCGCAGCACAGGTTCAAGCAGTCCCTCCAACTGCCTGCTGTGACTATTTAAACAAAATGCTTAACACACAGCAGAAAAGCACATCTCCACATGTGTGAGTTCACCACTAACACAGCCATAACAATGCAAAACAATAAAGAGCTCGGCAAACCACCATTTACAGCACTTCAAACAAAGAGATCCATACAAGGTAAAGTCTAAACAATGTAAAGCTGAGCTCATACACTGAACAGTAGGGCTGCAACGATAAAATCGAAAATCGATATTTTTAGCGATTTTCCTCCTTATTACGATCATCGATAATAAAACTGGATCATTGATAATGGCAAAGTTTATTAAATTTCTGGAATTTATAAACTAAATGTTGCACCAAACTTCCTATATTGGCATTTAAATTACAGGATGCCACCAATATGTCTACTTGAAATACCGACACAAATACCCGGCACTAAGGTTCAAATGTATCTCCTCAAGTGCAGTGCGAAACTGATTAATTCGAAATACACGGTAAGGAGGAGGGATCAGAAACGGCTGGGCCTTCATGTCCTAAACAGCCACGAATGACAGCGTTTTTTCAACAAACTTCTGCTGCTGCATTACCCGGTCAACGAAGTGAACCAATTACAAAATCTCTTGTAAAATTCATCTGCAAAGATATGAGACCCATCAGCATTGTCGAGGGTGATGGTTTCAGGGAATTTTGCAGTGAAATGGAGTCGAGCTACAAAATTCAGAGTCGCACAACAATTTCAAAGAACATAATTAAACTGTATGATACCACTTGTGCAAATGTAAAACAAATACTGCATGATTATAAGGACATTGCTTTAACTACAGATGGTTGGACCTCCTTAGCCACCGATGCTTATGTTACCGTAACAGCGCATTGCATTACTGATTCTTGGGAACTGCAAGATTTTGTTCTGCAAACCAAAGAGCTTCGAGGAAGTCACACAGCAGAAAATGTTGCAGAGTGTATTTCAGAAATTCTGGATGATTTTAATATACACGAGTCAGTAATTGCTGTCACTACTGATAATGCACTGAACTACGTCAATGCAGTAGAAAGATATCTCAATTTGATCAACATCCCGTGTGTGGCTCACACAATTAACCTTGCTGTACGGAAGGGACTGAATACTGGACCGATCGAAAGAACACTTAACCGACTTAAAAGTTCGGCTGCACATTTCAATAGGTCACCAACTGACAAATGTCTTATGGAGGATAAGCAAAAGTTGCTCGGATTAAAAAATGACAATTTAATCAATGACTGTTACACGCTGGAACAGCACCTACGACATGATTTGCCGAGCATCCGAACAGGCTGCAGTGGCCGCTGTAATCTTTGAAAAAAAGCTATCGCATCTGTAGTTAACAACTAACGAATGGATGGTTGTTGAAAATATCCGTGAAACTCTGAAACCATTCAAAACGGCAACCGCTGCATTATCAACAGACAAATACCCCACAGCTTCAGCTGTTTTACCTCTTCAGCATATCCTGATCAATCAAGTTAAATTTTGCAGCATCTGAAATTCCTGTAATAAAGGAGATGAAAAACAAAATCTACAGTGATCTGAGTTTGAGGTACGACAAAGAAGAACGACAATCAACATTCATGCTTTTGAACAAAACGTCATTCTTTGACCCACGCTTTCACCGACTGATACATTTATCTGAACAAGAAAAGCGTCAGGTACAGGAAGAAATTCAAACAGAAGTGATACAGCGTTTTGTAAATGAAACTGATTTGGTAAATGAACATGGCAGTTATGAAAATAAAGAAGCTAGCAGAAAAACTGCGCTGTCTGCAATGGGTGACCTGTTTGGGGACACATACACCTGTGGGCAAAAAGAAACAAAGAATTGCGAAATACAACTGATGCAGGAGATGGCGTGCTATGTCAAGGAGACACCACTCTCAGCAGATAGCAATCCACTGGAATGGTGGAAAAAATCAGGCCTGAAATATCCACACCTTGCTCAACTGGCCAAAAAATACCTGTGTGTGCCAGGCACATCTGTTCGCTCAGAACGTGTCTTTTCGACAGCAGGAAACATTGTAAATAAAAAGTGAGCAGCCCTGGATCCAGAGCAAGTCGACAGGCTTCTGTTCCTTGCAAACAACATTTAAAATACACACGTTTGAATGGACAGATTGGATATACATAGTTTTTGTTTCTTTTTGGACTGTTACAATTCTGTGATCTAGTTGGATATTTCTTAAGGACAACACACAGTAAGTAACTGACTGTACATTAACATATATTTTTTTCATTTGAAAGTTTATATTTTGTGTACCTGGGTAATAATAATATATACACACTTTTATAACACATTTTTATTTTAGTTTGACATTTGACCGTCATCCGGTGTTGCCATTAGATGTTTTTCTAAACAGAGGGTTGCGAGATACTAAAACATTGTAAGAGTATAATATAGAGGTGTCTTATTTTGTATTGTAGGTAAAACAAAAATAACTCTAAATATCGATTTTTTTATCGATCGATTTGATATTGTGGGTTCAATTATCGATTTCAGTTTTTGGGTTAACCTGACACCCCTACTGAACAGTCAGACTCCTACACACACTCGTCAAGGAGTCTTATTTGTATCCCTGGAATAGACTGCAGACTTATTGTTACAATTCTTGAATGGTTCTTCTTTGTAAAAGAAAGGCTGCCTTCGTGCACAGGATACTGTCAGGTCTCTGGGCTTAGTAGAAAAAGAAGCAGCATGTAAAACAGCTGCCCTGAAAGCTTCAATAGGGTTTTTGTAAGCATGAATACAAATACAAGCACTGACATGCCTGGGACACACTGAGACAGAACAACAACCCTGCCTGCTGTCACCCAGGTCTCCACTACAACACTTCAATATCTACACATAATACCCCCATATACCATACAGAGTCAAAGAACACGAACGGCCCTTCAACACCCCCATATACCATACAGAGTCAAAGAACACGAACGGCCCTTCAACACCCCCATATACCATACAGAGTCAAAGAACACAAAGGGCCCTTCAATACCCCCATATACCATACAGAGTCAAAGAACACAAAGGGCCCTTCAACACCCCCATATACCATACAGAGTCAAAAAACACGAAGGGCCCTTCAATACCCACATATACCATACAGAGTCAAAGAACACGAAGGGCCCTTCAATAGAAGGGAGAGAGAGAGAGAGAGAGAGAGAGAGAGAGAGAGAGAGAGAGAGAGAGAGAGAGAGAGAGAGAGAGAGAGAGAGAGAGAGAGAGAGAGAGAGAGAGAGAGAGAGAGAGAGAGAGAGAGAGAGAGAGAGAGAGAGAGAGAGAGAGAGAGAGAGAGAGAGAGAGAGAGAGCGCTGGATGGGCGAACAAGCCCAAAAGATACAATGAAATACTGTATTTTTCCTCCCCCCACTGAAACACATACAGGGATTCTGGCACTGTTCCATCTCTGAGGCAGAGCTGTCTAATCTTTGTAAACAATCTGATAACAGAGTAGATCTCTTTGCCTCAGAGAAGTACTGCAGCACATCACAGCACAGCAATCCCTCGACTCTGCTTTAATAATAGGCTTGTTCTTTATTAATATTCCCACACACACAGGTTGCTACTTGCTTCAGGCCTGCATTCCAGTCTCTGCAAATGAGCAGGATGTTGTGTAATGTTACTCACAAACCCACAATGAAAGTATCACACCCTTAACCACAAACGGCTCAGCATTACTGTATGTGGCACAGAGAAACCACAGAGCTCATCTGCTCAGCCCCACACACTCTAAACAGAGGTGCGAACCGCCCCTCTTTACAGGGGCCTCTTTTGGGTTAATATAATGTAGTGCAAAGGGCCTTCCCCCATCTTTGAAATGGAAGGTTAGCAGCTCTGTCTCTCAGCAGTCTACTGTACAGTAATGCATCTGGTTGAATTCATATTTTTTATAAAACTTCAGATCAGGGACAGCAACAAATCCCCCCTGGAACACCATCAGTCTGCTGCAGTTTTGGCTCAGATCAGGGTTCACTAACTAAACGGCGGCTGTGGATAAAGAAACCTACCTCCGTCTGCAGCATCCATTGTTATTGAGTGACGACGCTGTGATAGAAGCAATCCTGTAGACAAACAGCACCCATGTTAAGCAGTAAGCGCAATAACACACAGACGTCACTACGGACTCCTTTATGATCCAAGCTGGTAATCCTAGCATCAAGCTGCTCATCAACAGCCTTCACCTGCCAAGTTTCACTCATGGAGAAGCAACAGAATGCAAAGCCAACAGATTACAAGTACAAGCTGCTTCATTGGATCTGATAGACATTGTTCTTTTCTACTCCTGTGAGACACATCAGAAACTTTTTAGCAATTACAAAAGTCGACTGTTTCACTGATTAAATAGAAATATTTGGCTGGCATATAAAGTGGATGAATTTTATCAAACAAAACAAAACAAAAAAAACGACTGGTTTCTCTGACACTGTTTTTTATGCAAGAGGGCAACTGTTCTACACACGCAGGTACAAGAGAAGTATTATGTTTACAATACAGAGTGTAATGTAACAATATTCCTGTGTGAGGCTCTAGCAGCATACACACCCCATCACTACTAACACAGCTACAATGCCCTGGAGAACCACTGTATTCATATAAACAAAGAAATGACTGGACAGCCTTACAACAGAGCGTGCGGAATCAGTCCCTGAATCTCGTCTGCGGTTTAACGGATGAAAACATTTTATGTGGGCAGACAACCATACTGTAGCAAACTCACTTAACTGAATCAGAGAACAGTGGGTGGGTGAAGGGGGGCGTGTGAATGTAGCTACCTTCTAACCCAGCGCTTCCCAGCCCTGGTCCTGGGGACCCCATCTGTCTGCTGGCTTTCATTCCTGCTGAAAACCAGCAGACACAGGGGTCCCAGGACCAGGGTTGAGAAACCCTGTTCTAACCCCTGAACTGAAACTCAGAATAGCTACAAGGATGTTGACAAAGATTATTTGAGTATACAAACAAAGTATAAAGCTGTGCAATGCTCACTGTTTCACATAGTTCCACTGTCATGTATATGGACAGCCAATGGATTGGGGGAAAACAATCAAACGCTATATTTTTTTAATTAATTTACTTTTAAACTCCGTGCCTGGCAGATCCTTACACAGCTGGCAAACTAAGCTAATGCAGCACCCACTTTGAAGCTCAAAAGTAAACAAGCATTCAAAGGGGGATTTAGGTTATTTATCAGGTATATCTCCCAACAGGTCAGCTACTTTGGACTTGTTTAAAGATGCAGTACCCCGGATGGGTTTTTTCTAAAAGTCCTTTCCTAAAACATTATTAGAATAACAAATCAGCAGCTCCAGAGGACATTCAGAACACCTGGCTGCTGCAGATAATAGGATCATGTCTGTAATATTTGAGTGAAAACCTGCGCACGGCTTTTAACTGGTTCATGCAGCACTTGGCTAAAAAACAACATGCAGAGAAATCTTGTTAGTTATTCTCAATTCACACTCTCCCTAACATTTTAAAAGCAGAATGTTGGTAGGAGGTAAGTAATGTAAATAGAAAGTATTCACAATCTGCTGTACTGTAGTTAAGCTATTAAGATGAAGGACGGATTACAAGAACAGGTATATCTCATTAAAACTGTGTACCAATATCAGTTGGCCAGCAAAGCAAAGCCGTGATCAATGACCTAGCTCAAGCAAGAGATCAGAACTACAATAGTTCAGTCGGTAAAATATTAACAAAGCTGGCTTTTTCACTGGCAAATCTGCACTTCAAAGACTAATACTAAAGCAATGAGAAAGGTCTGCTATGCATTTATCAGTTGATATGACATATTGTCAACAGACCAATCTACCTTGCACCCACTGTGCTCTGTGTACTGCCTCTCAACCCTTCACAGGTCAGACCCACAGCAAGCCAACACTATCCAGCTAAAATGAACTGTCAAAGGGGGTTCTCCGTTCAGGCTACAACAAGAGCACAGGTATGGGCAAGGATGGAGACTATCTTTACTTTCATATTTATCTACATTTTTTGATCATCAAAATGACAAAATGTCAGTAGATCACAACCAATATTATATATATATATATATATATATATATATATATATTGCAGGATAGCTTTTACTGTGAAATACATGTTCTGCTTACAAAGTTTAAATTCCTTTTTGTCAATGAACCGTTTCATTTTTGGTTAAGGCTTTTGTATGTCCACCTAAAAGAATCTCTTTGCAGCTGTTATTTTTAGAACGTGACACCACCATCTGAAATCACACTGCAGACTTTCACAGGTAGAGAATTCACAAACACGTTCATGGTTGCTTCTAAAGGCTGGAAAAGTTGTTGAGGATGTCTCAATCCATCCCCCTCTTCTGGATATTTATCCAATCACATCATACTCTGTATTCACAGCTGCCAAGAGTGGGGATGCCAATAGCCCTGCAGCTGTCTCTATACCCAGGTCTGCACTGCGGGGTAAAAATCTATTCAGTCTTCGCTCTGTCGGTGGAACACTGAACTACACAGTGTATATCAGACATTATTCACAGCTGCAGACTTCTGGGAAATTAGAAATGCATGTGCACAATGCTTTTAGTTTTTAATGCAATTCATTCAAACTTCACTTATAAAGCTCAATTTAACAATCAACATCTATCTCTGAAACAGAACATGATTCTAACCAACCATGTCGATCACTCTCTAAAAAGAAAAAGAAGGGATACAAACCAATTACAATACTGCACATGTGCTCCATTGAAACCAGTTTATTATATATTATTTTATCATCATCACCACCATGCATTATCCACTTGTACGCACCACTTCCCATTCCTGCTATAGCAAACTGAGGAGCTATGCTTCCAATCAGGAGCTCTGCTGCTCTTCAGCTACTGTATGGAGCCAACAACAACCTAAACATACTTCCAAAAATGCTTTAGGAAACAACGCTGCCATTCCCAGCACTGTTACAGTATAAGCTCAACCCTGCCATTCCCAGCACTGTTACAGTATGAGCTCAACCCTGCCATTCCCAGCACTGTTACAGTATGAGCTCAACCCTGCCATTCCCAGCACTGTTACAGTATGAGCTCAACCCTGCCATTCACAGCACTGTTACAGTATGAGCTCAACGCTGCCATTCCCAGCACTGTTACAGTATGAGCTCAACCCTGCCATTCCCAGCACTGTTACAGTATGAGCTCAACGCTGCCATTCCCAGCACTGTTACAGTATGAGCTCAACCCTGCCATTCCCAGCTCTGTTACAGTATGAGCTCAACCCTGCCATTCCCAGCACTGTTACAGTATGAGCTCAACGCTGCCATTCCCAGCACTGTTACAGTATGAGCTCAACGCTGCCATTCCCAGCACTGTTACAGTATGAGCTCAACGCTGCCATTCCCAGCAGTGTTACAGTATGAGCTCAACCCTGCCATTCCCAGCTCTGTTACAGTATGAGCTCAACGCTGCCATTCCCAGCACTGTTACAGTATGAGCTCAACCCTGCCATTCCCAGCACTGTTACAGTATGAGCTCAACCCTGCCATTCCCAGCACTGTTACAGTATGAGCTCAACCCTGCCATTCCCAGCTCTGTTACAGTATGAGCTCAACGCTGCCATTCCCAGCACTGTTACAGTATGAGCTCAACCCTGCCATTCCCAGCACTGTTACAGTATGAGCTCAACGCTGCCATTCCCAGCACTGTTACAGTATGAGCTCAACGCTGCCATTCCCAGCAGTGTTACAGTATGAGCTCAACGCTGCCATTCCCAGCAGTGTTACAGTATGAGCTCAACCCTGCCATTCCCAGCTCTGTTACAGTATGAGCTCAACGCTGCCATTCCCAGCACTGTTACAGTATGAGCTCAACGCTGCCATTCCCAGCACTGTTACAGTATGAGCTCAACGCTGCCATTCCCAGCACTGTTACAGTATGAGCTCAACGCTGCCATTCCCAGCACTGTTACAGTATGAGCTCAACCCTGCCATTGCCAGCACTGTTAAAGTATGAGCTCAACGCTGCCATTCCCAGCACTGTTACAGTATGAGCTCAACCCTGCCATTCCCAGCTCTGTTACAGTATGAGCTCAACGCTGCCATTCCCAGCACTGTTACAGTATGAGCTCAACGCTGCCATTCCCAGCTCTGTTACAGTATGAGCTCAACCCTGCCATTCCCAGCACTGTTACAGTATGAGCTCAACGCTGCCATTCCCAGCACTGTTACAGTATGAGCTCAACGCTGCCATTCCCAGCACTGTTACAGTATGAGCTCAATGCTGCCATTCCCAGCACTGTTACAGTATGAGCTCAGGGTCTGAGGTCCAACATCATGCCACTTGAGGGAATATCTGAAGCACCAAATTACAAGAGATAGTTTGTAGATGGATGTCCTGTCCTGTTACAGTAAACATGTCCTGTCCAATTGACTTTTATATACAGTGTTCAACTACATTTTGCTATGGTATGCAAATTGATTAAGGAGTGCTATTTGAAAATAAATACAGAAATAAATAAATAATGCACACAGGCCTGACCGTGAACTTAAACTAATTACCTTAGTGTCGAATTGAACTGGGTTAGGGGTCACTGTAGCTCAAAATAGCAAATACAAATCTCCCAAAGCGCAGCGCAGTATACCGTGTTATAAGTAAATAACAAACAATGAAAAAACAAACAATTTAACTTACAATACAAGCAAACAAACCGATCGCTAGTATTCTCTGTGCAGTGCACCCAAGTATATCCTGCCGCTACAGGCCATCCCATACCTGTCTTTTCAAAAAGTGACCGTGTCTTCCCACCTAAAGCGGACAGAAGCAAACGCTCAAAAAAAACAAACAAAAAAACAAACAAAAAAACACCTAGACTCGCAAACCGACTGTAAAGAATCTGCTTGATTTACATAAATACTATAGCCAGTAATTGAACATTAATGTGACACGCTGTTTACAATTAAAATCCTGGTGCGTAACATTTTTATTAAGAGATTAACACATTTCATTTTGCCGAACTCTGCCTTGCTTAATTCAGTCGGACGCTGTTTTTTTTTTTTGTTACATAACCAGTGTATTTAAATTACACAAGGGGAATGCTGTGGTTACCCAATTTTGTTTACGTTTTAACACGTATTGCTGTTTTCCATATTTTAAACAGTACCTATCGCAGCGAAATAGCTCTAATCCCCCACCCCTTCCCGAGACACTCCCCGGATCTGGGCGGGACTCGGCGACTCCAAACCGGGGCATATCCACAGCCCGAGTACCGAGGCCAGGTGGGGATTCGACACACGCATTGAAATAAAAATGACAAAGCAAATAAACGATAACACCACATGGTGACAGAAGTAACGACCACCTAGGGGCTAATCACTACTACACCCCAGAGAAGAAACCAGCAAGTACAAACACACATAAAACCACCGCTGTTACTGAACCTATCTATGAGAAACACACACACACATCTCCCGATTATAAGCATCAGTCAGTAAGCCTATCTCTCCAGCAACGCAGCAGCAAGCCTGAG
The DNA here is from genome assembly GCF_902713425.1 of Acipenser ruthenus. NCBI lineage: Eukaryota > Metazoa > Chordata > Actinopteri > Acipenseriformes > Acipenseridae > Acipenser > Acipenser ruthenus. The sequence continues at coordinate 42,002,846 of NC_081200.1, read as the reverse complement.
GTAAAAAAAAAACACTGACCTGTCCAAACTGGTGATACGCGCAGCTGTTCTGTCTGTTCACTTGTTTCAAACGGATGCTGTTAGTGTTATTACTGTTATAATTGTTCTCTTCTTAACGGTACGGTTATTTAAATCCACTGTCAGCTTGCGCGTCCCGAGTCCGCCGTTTCCCCTCAACTCAGTCCGGGGAGAGAGGGAGGAGCTGCTCGACACCGAAATACCGCCCGCCCTGGAGCGCGAGCAGGAGAGCGAGCTGGAGAGCGAGCGAGAGCGGGAGAGCGAGCGAGAGCGGGAGCGCGCAGCTCCGCCCCCCCCCCCCTGCGCGCGTGACGCGGCGGTTTGAAAACGGGCAGCTCGCCGCGTGCACCCCCCCGGCACGAGCTACATCAAATTCATAACGGCAGGTCAAATTATTACGAGCGCTTTCACTGGGACTTATTACACTTTGCGATGCTTTTACTGCGGGTCATTTTCACAAGGGAGCTTTCATTCCAGAGAGCTGTCTTTAGAAACATCTGCGTACATGTGTAGGTACTGTACACTATACTCAACGAGGAACCAAAATATATTCAACAATAAACGAGGGAAGCAGGGTTATTTGTGTGCTCGTCTAACAATATGGAAGAAAATGTAAACTTGTTTAGCAATCCTTTAAAATGCTCTTTTAGTATGTGATAATGTGATATCCTGTAATAATTGTAAGTCGCAGGGCGTCTGCTAATAAATAAATAAATAAATAAATAAATAAATAAATAAATAAATAAATAATAATAATAGTATTGGTAAAGGGGTGCTGGCAGGCGAGTGGGTCTCCATGCTGCTGTTTTATAGCCTCTGGCTCCATCTTGTGGCCAGTCTAGGGTATTGTACGTTATTGTACAGTAGTTTGTGTATTTAGCAACCTATGGGTATAGTCACAATTACCACCAGGCTTATTTAACTTATTTATCTATCTGTCTAACTATAGATAGACAGATAGATAGATATTATAACTAGAATTTAGCAAGGTGTTGAATGCAGTGTGCACATGGCTCTGTGTTATTGTTAGCAAGGTGTTGAATGCAGTGTGCACATGGCTCTGTGTTGTACTTAGCAAGGTGTTGAATGCAGTGTGCACATGGCTCTGTGTTGTACTTAGCAAGGTGTTGAATGCAGTGTGCACATGGCTCTGTGTTATACTTAGCAAGGTGTTGAATGCAGTGTGCACATGGCTCTGTGTTATCGTTAGCAAGGTGTTGAATGCAGTGTGCACATGGCTGTGTTGTACTTAGCAAGGTGTTGAATGCAGTGTGCACATGGCTCTGTGTTGTACTTAGCAAGGTGTTGAATGCAGTGTGCACATGGCTGTGTTGTACTTAGCAAGGTGTTGAATGCAGTGTGCACATGGCTCTGTGTTGTACTTAGCAAGGTGTTGAATGCAGTGTGCACATGGCTGTGTTGTACTTAGCAAGGTGTTGAATGCAGTGTGCACATGGCTGTGTTATCGTTAGCAAGGTGTTGAATGCAGTGTGCACATGGCTCTGTGTTGTACTTAGCAAGGTGTTGAATGCAGTGTGCACATGGCTCTGTGTTATACTTAGCAAGGTGTTGAATGCAGTGTGCACATGGCTCTGTGTTGTACTTAGCAAGGTGTTGAATGCAGTGTGCACATGGCTCTGTGTTATCGTTAGCAAGGTGTTGAATGCAGTGTGCACATGGCTGTGTTATCGTTAGCAAGGTGTTGAATGCAGTGTGCACATGGCTGTGTTGTACTTAGCAAGGTGTTGAATGCAGTGTGCACATGGCTGTGTTATCGTTAGCAAGGTGTTGAATGCAGTGTGCACATGGCTCTGTGTTGTACTTAGCAAGGTGTTGAATGCAGTGTGCACATGGCTCTGTGTTATTGTTAGCAAGGTGTTGAATGCAGTGTGCACATGGCTCTGTGTTGTACTTAGCAAGGTGTTGAATGCAGTGTGCACATGGCTCTGTGTTGTACTTAGCAAGGTGTTGAATGCAGTGTGCACATGGCTCTGTGTTGTACTTAGCAAGGTGTTGAATGCAGTGTGCACATGGCTCTGTGTTGTACTTAGCAAGGTGTTGAATGCAGTGTGCACATGGCTGTGTTGTACTTAGCAAGGTGTTGAATGCAGTGTGCACATGGCTCTGTGTTATACTTAGCAAGGTGTTGAATGCAGTGTGCACATGGCTCTGTGTTATACTTAGCAAGGTGTTGAATGCAGTGTGCACATGGCTCTGTGTTGTACTTAGCAAGGTGTTGAATGCAGTGTGCACATGGCTCTGTGTTATCGTTAGCAAGGTGTTGAATGCAGTGTGCACATGGCTCTGTGTTATACTTAGCAAGGTGTTGAATGCAGTGTGCACATGGCTCTGTGTTATTGTTAGCAAGGTGTTGAATGCAGTGTGCACATGGCTCTGTGTTGTACTTAGCAAGGTGTTGAATGCAGTGCGCACATGGCTGTCAATGAATTCAATCATGTAGAGGAGCACAGAAGAGTGGAGGATACAGGGCACACCCTGGAATCTGGTTAACTGGAGCCAACTGTTTTTAATTAATCTTTATTTCTACAAAGATACAAAACACTAATTACACCAGCAGGGCTTCCCCCCTGCCACAGTTACAATCACTCTGGTCACTGAGACACACACACCAGCAACCACAGACAACTCCGGGCTGGACGGCCTGCTGTTGGAAAGCCCCTCTCTCATACAGGCCAGTGCAGCTGGCGCCCCTGGCAGTTTGAGGGGTGAATGTGCTGGAGCGGACTGTGTGGTGGCTCTGCTGTCAGCCCCCTGGGGTGAGATCGGGGTGCGGAACGCCCCCTCTACACCCCGAAAGCCAGCTGCGCCTCCTGCTGCTGCCCGTGGAGCTCCCTGGCGCGGTTCTTGAGCGCCTCGGCCTTGGCGTCGTCCTGCGGCGCCCCCTCGCCCAGCTTGAACATGCGGCTGGCGTTGGCGCAGCCCCACACGTGGCCCAGGTCGCAGGCCCGCAGTGCGTACCGTAGCGCCAGCCCCATGTCCCTGCCCAGCCCCGGTGCTCCCTGGATAAACAGAGCGCTCAGGTTGAAGCAGCTGGCCGCGAAGCCGCCCTCACACGCCCGCGTGTAGTAATCCCGCGCCGCCACGGGATCCACCTTGCCCCCCAGTGCCCGCCCGTCGTGTGCCAGCAGCCCCACGTTGTGGCACGCATCCACAGACTTCTTCCCGCCCTTCTCACAGGACTTGAGGAAGCAGGAGTACGCCGTCTTCAGGCACTGAGGCAGCCCTCCTGCAGAGGGGAGAGGAGGGCAAGTCAGAGTGGGAGGCAAGGGGGGTTAGAGCTGAGAGACTGGGAGGGGGTGTGGTGTGGTGTGGTGTGGTAGGCTGCAGTTTGCAGAGCTGAGGCAGTGTGCTGTGGTAGGCTGCAGTTTGCAGAGCTGAGGCAGTGTGCTGTGGTAGGCTGCAGTTTGCAGAGCTGAGGCAGTGTGCTGTGGTAGGCTGCAGTTTGCAGAGCTGAGGCAGTGTGCTGTGGTAGGCTGCAGTTTGCAGAGCTGAGGCAGTGTGCTGTGGTAGGTTGCAGTTTGCAGAGCTGAGGCAGTGTGCTGTGGTAGGTTGCAGTTTGCAGAGCTGAGACAGTGTGCTGTGGTAGGCTGCAGTTAGCAGAGCTGAGGCAGTGTGCTGTGGTAGGTTGCAGTTTGCAGAGCTGAGGCAGTGTGCTGTGGGTGCTGCTTGTCGCTTGGCTCGCACCCTTGCCCGTGGTATAATAGGCTCCCAGTTTGTAGCAGCTCTCTGGGTGCTCATTCTGCTCACAGTTCATCTTCAGCACCTGCGCCGTCGCCTCGTAGTTCTTCTTCACGCCCTCCAGATAGTCGGCCAGCCGCTGGCAGCCTGTGAAGAGTCACACCCGATCACTCAGGAACGGCTGAGCAACAAGACAGACACAGGTCCTGCCAGAAAGGGGCTCATGCTATTCAGGATTACTGAGATTCAAACACAGTCCAAATTAAAGTGCTCCCGTCTCAATACACACCTGACTTGGATATTTTCTGGACAGCTGTTTGTTAACATTAATATACAGACACACAACATTAAAGCACTATTAATTCAATTATCATCACAAACGGAACGTTCAGCTATTTGCATAAATAAATCCCTGAATAATTCACCTTCCGGATCCTTCTCCTTGTGGCACTGGAAGCTGTACTCGATCCCGAGATTATCCAAGTACTGCTTCACCTCTGCCTCGTTTTGGAAATCGATCAGTCCTGCCATGACTTTGGTACCTTCCTATTATCGATTACTATGAAACACGCTTTAATGAAACAACGCAAAACCGCGATATCTTTCTCTTCTGATACTGACAGATCAGAGGGCAGCCCTGCACCTCGCACACTGAGGAGGATGCGAATCTAAATGACTACAGAAGCACAGCGCGCTCTGTCTGCGTGCAAGCCCACTCGTGTGCAGGTAAACGATGACCTTGCCGGTCTCGTCCGCGACTGATAACCCACGTGTTGAATCTTTCCAAGGGCACTGCAGACTCGGGGTGGTTTTCGGGTTTGTACCAATTGGAGCGCTGACACTGACAGCCAGTAAGACGTCCGTGTGCTGTTTAAATCAATGAGAGGGACGCCAGCTACAAAGCACACTCAGCAGTCGCTGCAATGGTAACCTTAAACAACAGAATGCAACCTGACCTAATCTGCCCTCCACACACACGTATCACGTACATCCGACGAGGTACCTCCGGGTCTCCGTAGCTTGTGCTCGGACGGAAGAAGACAACACACGGCTTCCGCCGATACAGGAAGCGCATGTAGTTCTGAACACCACGTGGTGTTGACGCTAGTCTGTATTTACAAGCCTAATCAAATGAGCAGAGGCAGGAGACATCTATTACATAGAAGCAAACCCGCGGATCATCGTAGGGGGTCATCAAACACCCACTAACCAAGGGTTCACTAAAGAGTGGAGACATGTTGGGGACCCCTCCGATACAGCAGTGCGGTGTCTGGCTGCTGTCTGTTAATAATAAGGGGTTTGGCGAGAGTGGGAACTGCAACGGGCAGTCCAGTCCAGTCCAGTCCCTCAAACACCACAGCATGCAAACCTGACCTTAGCAAGCAAACGCAACACACCAAGCACGCGAGTCAGGGCTGATTATATTAACCTTTGTGGCAATTAAAAAAAAAAAAAGTGCAATTATTCTGCCTGCCAGTAGGTATAAAGCAGAAATAAATTCACTCGCACATGCACAGCAACGCCACAAGGGGTCACTGCAGTCACATAACATGTTAAGTCATAATGCATTAGGACAGGGGTGTGTAAACTTGGCCTGGTCTTTGTTCAACCCCCGTTCAGTGACAACAACATGAAATATCTGTCTCTCTCTCTCTCTCCCCCCCCCCCCCCCCCCCCCTCTATCTCTCACTCTCTCTGAAAGGGGGATTGACCAAGCGACCAATACATCCCCAAATTAAACTAGGCCTTCTAACATCAGAATGGCATTTTTTTTTAAAAGGCTATTTGCCCGGAGTATTTATGACAGCTTGTGAAATACACAGAGGATCACATCCTAACACTTCAGTGTTTGGTACACCGAATATGAAATGAAGTAACCTGCCCGAGGCGGGAGTCTGCTTAAGGACTGATGAACGGTACCTCCGAGATAGTGCTGGCCTCGACTTCTATACAGAACCATGTCACGCTGCCCCAGAGCTTCACAGATTTACAGTGCCTTTGAGTCAGGGGGCTCTGCTTCTTAAAAACAAAAAGCACGGGAGTGAAAATAGAATTAGGTTTGGAGGCTGTAACGGGGCAGCCAGGCAGCAGTATACACACGCTGGTCTCCAAGCTCACATTCGATAGCTGAATTCAGGCCCTTCTCTCATTTCTGTTCTGACATTTATGGCTATTATTCCAGGTTGTAAGAAAACCAGTAGAGAAAAGAGAAAACAAAGAGAAAAAGATCAATAGTGACGCTGAACGCAGGTCCTGACTTTGCAAAGTGACTGCGATGTTACACACTATCATTCTACACTCAGGAATCTCACATCTCTCTCAGGTGAAAGCAAGCTTGCATGAACCGCATTCATCATTAAAAAAAAAAAAAAGAGGTTTCAATAGTTAGGTCAACAGTTCATATTAAGAGGCGGTTAAAATTAGAATTTGAAAAGATCTCATTTCATTTACTTTTTATAATGGGCACCATTATGGGTGATTGAAGTGATGTCAGCCCCCCCGATACTACCTAATTCTTCACACCATTCTGAATCCACATTACATTTTAATAATTAAATTGCGTGTGATCAGTGTATGTTTGACAGTAAGCAGCATTCACTGGCTCACACTTTCATAGTGGATTTGTAACACAGCAACTGTGTATTGAAAAGAACAGTCACTCATTCCCACCAATCAACTGCCTCCTGCTAATTGACTATACAAAGAATGGATTTACACAGGCAGATGGCATGCCCTTCCAACCAGTCAAGCAGACACGCATTTAAGCTGTCTGCTTACTTGACTTCTTCCAGTTTTAAACTCTGAATTTAGTGTTTGATGTTATTGATCAATCAATCACTCAAGGTATTGCAAGACCAGCTCAGCTCAGTACAGTCCTAAGTGAATTATATTCCCAAGCAAGTGTGAAATACATACATACATACATACATACATACGTACACACATGCATATATACAGAATACACTCTTGATAACTTGTGTGCAAAATAATTTGGCCAAGTGGTTCTGTAGAGACTTGTAAAATCTCTATGTAAAAATCTAAGCTTGCTAATTGCTACAGGTACCAGCTTACACAGAGATGGCCTGGCAGCTCCTTTACATTATATAATCCTAACCGTGTTTCCTAACCAAATAAAGCCAAAGCGGTCACGCGGATATATCTTAAGCACAGTGACACGTGTCCTCTGGTAAGGCACCAGTGGAGGAATAATAACGCAAGGGTTCCTCTTGCAGATATATGCTGAGCAGACTGGCTCCCTCCACAGGGACGGCACCCGATACTGATGCCCTCCCGCTTCGAGCTGCGGAAGGACTGGGTGAAATGTGGAACAGCAACACTAAACTCACATCGGTAAGGCATTATTTATCTTAGAAAGTATTAAGGGTTAACAAGCTCGTCCATTCACTCATTAAATTGTACATTACAGTCGTAAAGGAACAGTGTTTAAAAATGCACAGAACCTGGAATTCTTCCAACGCTATTATGGTGATGGGAAAGAGCCGTCAACAAAACATCTAATAGCATAAGGTCCGGCCACTAAAGGGTTATTTGAGTTTATGAGTGTATACGCTGGCAGATTCAACTGTCTATCCAACATTTGCGTTTAATATGGTTAGACAAATGCAAATGGGACATGGCCATGACGTCAGGACACGGATGTCAGCAAATCACAGTGGTGCATAGTTTCTGGATCTACAGTGGTCAGTGCAGCTCAGAGCTGACTGAAGTCTTTCTGAGAGGCCGTGTGCCTCAGATGGTTTGCATGACACAGGACATAGCTGACCTGCAAGGTTCAAAACGTTGTCCAAAGAAATAAAAGGCTTTGCATGTTCTCCAGCTTGGGCGGATCCATTCCGTGGTTTTGTTTTACATCTCCATTGTTCGCATGCTTACATCCATAACGTCTGAGTCGTGCTCAGTGCAGATTCTGTTTAGGGTTTAAAAGTACTCTTGTGAGTACAGTAATTGTTGTATATAATAACATTTTCTGGTATTTAAAAAGTGTTAACCAGTTAGTATTACTGTATGGTTTTCCTGTAACTGTTCAAATGCACAAAATGATACCTTGACAATGCGTGTGTCCTTCCAGGGATGAAGTGAGAACTTCTCCATTCAGCAGCTGCTGATGTACAAAATAACCGATGGAAACACTCATAGAAAAAGTGCAGTCAAAGGAGAAAACAGCATCCAGACTATTATTACAACATGCATTCCACCTGCAAAGTGCAAACCTAAGTTTAAAAAAAAAAAAAAAAAGTATGCTTTAAGCCTGTAATTTTCTTTGGAAGGCACTGGAGGGCAGCAGCGAGCTGGGGAATTTCTTCAAAAGAGGGTCTGTTGACTTAGAGGCCGAGCTCCTCAAAAACAGAGCTGGGTAAAGTTCCACGCCTGTTACTCACTTAAAGAAGTAACAAAAACTGCAGCTACTTTGGATTCAAATGATGCATGCAGCGAGCGATCAAAGATCTGTAAACCATGCAAGGGGGAAACCGTTTGGGACTGATGTAGGAAGTTTGCAAATCATCCAGAAGGTAGTTTATAGTCACTTAAATAACCAACGCTGTACAGCAGTGCTTCCCCAGGAAATAAAATTATTTATTTTTTAGTGGCACAAGTTGAGAAAGGGCTCAAACAGACTGGGACTGGACCACCAAAAGGTAACGACGCGATGAGCTCTACCTGAGCTGCTGTGCTTTTTATACTGGAGAACAGTCTCCTCACACCGCAGTGTGTGTGTTCACTCGCCCTCATTTTAGAAGCATTCCTACATTGGGTTAAAGGTTTATACGAAACATGTTAACCTTGAAATGAAATCAGTTCAAATAAACAAGTGCTGTATGTGCACATGTTTCTGTAAGCATGGCTAGCTATCTATAGGTTGATTGATTTCATTGAAATATTTTAGGCAGACTATGACTATAGCCAAATTATACTTGTGATTCAACCACATCATTTGGATTAAAAAACAAACAAAAAAATGTATGAAGGGATGATTGTGAGTTTGGTTTTGTAAGCTTTTTTTTTTTTTTTTTAGATATGGTCTTCTCAAAATTGTTTTAATTCGTTACACTCAAGAGTCTTAAAATCTGCTATGTTTGCGGCTAGTTCCAGTGGAATGTCACATTTCTATCACATGGCTAGGCATGAAATGTATCTAGTCAACATAAACAACCTCTACTTAAAGCAACACAAGGCAGCACATTTTTCACTCAATGGCCTGCATTATTTGAGGACCCGTTTATCATTTCCCCATTACTTGGATGCAAAATAGAGCCATTGTAGCCCTGAGACTTGTATTTACAGTAAACAAATAGTTTTTTGAGACTGTGTAAGGAAACAGTGCAGTATTTGTTAAAGCGTGAAATCTGGACAGATAGTCGCAATCCAGATCCTATCATGTCTGCAAGACATTCACTTACACAGGCTGAAATGTTTGTTTAAAGTTCTCGTGTACAGCCTGATCTTCGTTTGCAAGAAAACAATTGTGAATCGTAGCGTTTTCAAGTTGTGATAAGCTTCTTTCAGCTGTGAAATGATTCGGTTTCCTACTTCCACCCCAATCTGTCTTTTAAATAGGGCTGCAAACAAGGGCACCTTCTGACCTTCGAAGGTTCGGAACACATGACCGAAGCAAGGTTCGAACCTTCGCTGGTACTCATTTGCATAATTCACTGGGACGTCACCATAGCCGCTTGTTTACATTTGATTGAAAATCCTATTATTTTACAGGTAAGCCATATAAATAGAATAAAACATTCGTATATATATAAAAAATACATTATGTAGAACAGTAATCATGTTTTTATAATTTAAATTAAAATACACGTTGTTTATTTACATGTGATTGACGCTGCTTGCGCGTAAGCTTGTATTGCAGCAGTACTAACTGTAGCGGATTGAGGCAAAACAAAGTTAATTGAACAGTTACCCTTCCAATCCGAGCAGGATATCCGTCACAAATCATCTACAAATCATCATCATCATCATCATCATCATCATCATCATCATCATCATCATATGAATATGATCTCACAATTGTAAAGTGATCGCAGAGATTGGACGTGCCTCCCTGATCAACAGTGTCTTGCACACTTTGCATTCAACTTTTTTTTTTTTTTTTTTTTTTGATCGTCTGGGCATTTAACAAAATAAATCCCAAAAATAAATTTGCCTCTGGTGAACACGGGCTGGAGCGGGAGGGACGGACGGTGCTCGTTTTGTTTAAATTAAAATTATGAGTGTTAGCGTATATTTTTGTATGTTTCAAACATATGCTACCATAGCACTCCTGTTACACTGTCTTGTACACGAGGTATTCAGTACATATTTTACTGAAGCACTATAACCACCTTGGATAATATACCCTGCTCCATACACGGCAGCGGCGCATGTACAGGTGCTACGTATAGAGATTTGGTTGGATTTTAATACAACAGTTTTTGTTTAAGTAAAATGCATTATACAAATAAAAAAATCTAATTTTGCATGTGAGTGACATTTAATGTGTGATTTATTCACACATTGTCAAACGATTTCTGTTAACAGGAGAAAAAAAAAAAAAAAAACAGAGGGTGAATTGGGCCTGACGAACCTTCGAAGATTTTAAACAATCTTCGAATTCCTGGCTAGCGAACAAAACATCTAATACAGCCCTACTTTTAAATAAATTAATATACAGAAAGCAATCAGGTTTGAGTTCCAGTAAGGATAAACGTTGCAAGTTTTTTTTTTTCTTGTTTGTTTTTAGTTCTTTTGTTAAGCAGCAGCAATTCTCCCTCCTGATCTCTTCAGGTATTTAAGTGATTCAGCAGCAATGCTCTCTCCTGATCTCTTCAGGTATTTAAGTGATGCAGCAGCAATGCTCTCTCCTGATCTCTTCAGGTATTTAAGTGATGCAGCAGCAATGCTCTCTCCTGATCTCTTCTGGTATTTAAGTGATTCAGCAGCAATGCTCTCTCCTGATCTCTTCAGGTATTTAAGTGATTCAGCAGCAATGCTCCCTCCTGATCTCTTCAGGTATTTAAGTGATTCAGCAGCAATGCTCTCTCCTGATCTCTTCAGGTATTTAAGTGATGCAGCAGCAATGCTCCCGCCTGATCTCTTCAGGTATTTAAGTGATTCAGCAGCAATGCTCTCTCCTGATCTCTTCAGGTATTTAAGTGATTCAGCAGCAATGCTCTCTCCTGATCTCTTCAGGTATTTAAGTGATTCAGCAGCAATGCTCTCTCCTGATCTCTTCAGGTATTTAAGTGATTCAGCAGCAATGCTCCCTCCTGATCTCTTCAGGTATTTAAGTGATTCAGCAGCAATGCTCCCTCCTGATCTCTTCAGGTATTTAAGTGATGCAGCAGCAATGCTCTCTCCTGATCTCTTCAGGTATTTAAGTGATTCAGCAGCAATGCTCCCTCCTGATCTCTTCAGGTATTTAAGTGATTCAGCAGCAATGCTCCCTCCTGATCTCTTCAGGTATTCACCTAGAGCCCGATCATGTCAAACAGAAAGGGCATTCCATGGCAGCAACGAGGCAGCTCCAGGAGATGGGTTATCATGAGAGAATGCCAGTGCCAGGCGCTTGCTTGCGTCTCCTGTTTCATGATGCCCCAGGGTGCTGGCTATCGCATGATAATCCGATGCCAGTCCTGCCTTAATATGGTCAGATTACCTATTATATGTTAAAGAAGTCTCCATTATGTTTTGCCACATTAAATAAAAAATTTATTAAATCCTGTACGTCGCATTTTGAAAAACAACATGTTTGTTTTATTTTTTTCATAAATTCGAATGTGACTGATTCAGTTACTAGATGTACTTTAATTTTTTCCCACTAGAATCATGAGTTACACAAGTCAGACCCCTTCAGGGCTGTTGTCCAAAAGCAGCAGCATGATCTGTGGTCTAATGTTTAATGAATATGGCCTTTAGACACGGATGATCATTGAGGGTAACTGAGTTGAAGCTGAAGTGCTTTCAGGTGTGTTCTTTTTCTAACCGTAATGAACTCATGTAATAATAGTTAAACCAGGATCTTGGTATTTATTCAGTAAACCGATCATACTGGAAGCCATTCTTTGTGTTAACAGAAGTTTGGAAAGCATTCTCGCGCCGTCTCTCTGGTGAGCAGTTAGGGTTCTGGTGGCTGTAAATGACAGGGCTGTGCAGGCGTTACTGAGACCCAGGTGCTCGCTATGTGCTGATGACAACAGAATGGAAAAAAAAGACTGTAATAATTCTGAGCAAGCTTCTCTGAAGAAAGTATTGATTATTTGTGTGTGGTGAGAGATTTGGAAAATTCAATTAAAGGAGCTGTGCAAAGATTTCATAAATTTTCCACCTACAGCATGTACAGTGACATTGTTATGTGCTGAATCAATGTTGCACTTCACAATATATTTTCTTTGGAGCATAAAAATAAATAACATTTAAACAGTTCTGCTTACTGCAGAAACAAATTTGATTCTCTCTGAAGCATTTAGCTGTGCGCTGATACTGACTCATTCACATTTGCCAGCTGTAACAAATTTTATAGTGCTTTCTCCATAGGGAAAATCCTATATAATATGAATTTTTGGATGATAAAATGAGGGGAAAGGGGACACATCAGCAGTATAAAAATTGATCAGTTAATAGATAAGACCATGGAGTATGAGATTTGTATGGCAGCTTTAATAGGTTATATTAAAGAAAGATTCCTTAAGAATCTAATAAAAGAAATGTGATTTCTTTTTTCACTGAGGTTACGCAGCAGATCTGATACACAGAGCATCAGTTTTGCTGTGAGAATCGCAGTTCCCAAGTGTTAGAACTTCTTTTCAACTGGTTAAAGCATTTAGCAAGCGTGCCATGTTATCGGCAGTGCTGATGCACAGTTTTGATCTGTTCTGCATGGTTTTCATTAAGCAGAAATGACTCTTGCATTAGGAGGAATATTGTATTCATTGTAGATACCACTTAATTTACTGCGCCTGACTGTGATGCTAATTTGCACATTTTAGTTTCACAGAGATCTGTTTGTAAATAGCATCTCCGTAATATCTCCACAGCCATGATTCCATTTGGAAGCAGTTATGAATTCCTGAAATCCATCCTCAATTAAGGTAAAATACATTTTATTTGTATTGTTTATTTAAAGTACAAATTGCAACCAAAAAAGCCCTCCCATTGCCATTGTAATCAATTGCGTTACATTGTGACTGTATTAAAGAAATGTTATTGCACCTGCTTACTATGTTTTCCTGTTTGTGCTTTTAAGATCCAAGGTGTAGGATGAGCTTCGATGCAAGCCTTGAAGACTGGATACATGCATTGAGTAAAATACAAGAAGAAAGTGTAAAAACCTAGATGGATAAAATATAGTTTCACATAAAATTGCTATAGACCTTTGTTTCACAGTTAAAATAATAATGGTGGTGTTTGACACAAACATTGTGACAATAGTAATAACATAAATCAGTAAAATGCAGGCTCAAGGCAAACTGTAAGGGCGGCTGCTGGCAAGCTGGTGGGAGCAGCAGACGACCGGTGCAACAGCTGCTCCTGCACAGAAACATTTCCTATTTCTGCCCAAGGAGGATCGTATGACTCTCACTTTATCACCCTTAGAGGCCATCTGAAGGACAAAGCAGATACAACCCGTAAACACAACTAATGTTTTTATATAGTGGGCAGAAGGGAAAACAACTTCGCAAAGGCATCCCCTGTGAACGTGACAAGGGGACGACAAGCAGAGACTGGAAACGATTGTCCTGTCAGTGGCATTGAGGGCAGCAGTAACCCTACTCCACCCGTCCAGAATCACAAGGAGAGTTCCCTCTGCCGGGCCGTGGCTGGCATCGTCTCTGTCACTGCAGTCGCGGGTTTTGTCATTCACTCACAATCCCACGTATGCCGTTTTCCGAAGCAGCTCAGGACACTGAATCCCGCTCTGCCTGTGATCTTTCGTAATAAAACCCAGTTAACAGAACAACTGGAGGTCAGAGCAGTGCACAGCCTCCTCCGACCCGACCCTGGTTGGAATGGGTTATTTTATTTGAGTGCGTTTGACATTAAAAAGTCTAGCGGTCTTATTATTTCTTTCATTTGACACTTGTTTTTTTTTCTGTATCTGTTACACTGTAACCCCAAAGTCATTCTAAAAAAAATTAAATCAAGTTAAATTCAATTAAAAATTCAAATTTTTCATAACACTGTAGCCATTTTAAGTTAGTTGAACATTCAAATTTACTTTAGTTGTTCAAACGGAAATGGTTTAGGTAGAATTAGGGGACTCGATTCCCATCAGCCCTTGCAGGACTTGTACAATTTATTTTTGGACTTGTTTGTTAATTGTGCTGTTGTTTTGTGTATGTGCGGTTGCACACGTGTGTTGTGTTTGCTTGTCTCTTGTGCCCCCGCCTGCTCCCTTACATGTGTTCTCCTTGTGTTGTGTGTGCCCCCCACCCCGTTCGGTGGTCAGTCTGCGGATGCGATCTCCCTCCCTTCTCCTTCTGTATACATTTCTGCATCTGCACTGGCAGCCAATAAAATAGATTGTTGATTGCACATTCTGTTGTTTAAATGAAATAAAAAATGTTCAATCTAACTTGACTATTAAAAAGTAAATGAACTCAAATGGATTCAGTTACATGAATATACATGTTATGAGTTTAGTCAGCCCCAGAGAAAGTTGTTGTAACAAAAACTAAATGAGCAGCTAAACTTAATTATATTAAGGCAATGCGTTTACTCATTTTTTTGGAGTAAACTTAACTGATCAGGGTTTACAGTGTATATACTATATCATAGTGTAAGCAGTTGCTAGCCACAGTATAATGACTCCTCTTCACCCTTCTAATATGTTGAGAATTAGGTTCTGAACAAACGAGTTCTGTCAGTACCTTAGGCTTGGGTTCTGACTGAAGTCTCGAGTGTTCACACAACACGAGCTGTGTGGAGAGGGTACAAAGCGATGGCTGGGGTTCTTGTATCTTCCACCTGTGAGACTGACTGGAAGGGCAGAAATGTCTTTTCTTTTTGTACAAATCCAGGCCTAGGAATTATTTTTATAATTGACACAAAATGAATGAGATCTTTCTTTTTTAAAAAAACCACAAGTCAGACGTAATGTATACTATTTTATTAGAACAATAATATATATTTTTCATTATTGTCCTGGTAAAAAAAAACAACCAAAAAACAGTATATTTGAATAAAGTGAACCCTTTAGAAGCAAGGCATACGCGAGTAATCTTTGTGAACCTTGTGCATGTGGAATGGATACAGCATGCCAACAGTGTTTGTAAATAAAGATGTACCTGTGACGCTGTTGCAATGGTGTAATACAAATACAGAGATATACAATGTACCCTGCAAAACTCTGAACTGGCTGTACAGTCATAACTGCTCTCTCAAATCCACCTGCAGATCTCGACAGAACCATGGTGCTTTACTGGTCCATGACGTTTCACCCGAGCAGGAATCAAGTGGTGCTGTTTGGTTGACAGCAGCCCAGTTGTTGCAGAGGCACCTAGTTTGTTTTCTTCTGGGTCTTTTTACTTGGAAGCTCTGTCAGGTGAATGGTATTGAAATAGATCAGAAACCCCACAAAGTGCACGTAGGAGAAGAGAGAGATGGCAACGGGAAACAGGTCTGGCAGTCTGGCTGGAGGGCTCAGTGCTGCGCTCAGGAAACTCAGCACAGCCATGCAGAGAACAGACAGAATGTACTGCAAAACAGGGGAGGGAGAGAGTGTGCTTTACAACTGCAACATCACAAGACACAGCGTTTTAACAGCAGTCGTTTGCATTCACAGCATTATTATCTGGCTTGGTTTGAATATTCACCACTGCCAACACCATAATCTTAAAGGAAAATGAATTCAGGTGTAAGGTCAATGTGCGAAACATCAATCAGAATGTGATATTTTAAAAAGGACTTTCTCCGCTGTTACTTGTGTAAAAAAAAAAAAAAAAAAAAAGTGCAAACTCCGATTCAAGATTTCATAACGTACATGAAAATTAAAAGGGGGTTACATTTATTGAGTCTGTAAATATAGAAATGGTACGGGAAAGGGAAGAAAAAGCAAATCAGATGACTTCTGAAGCTACTCAACCTTCACAGTGTGAACCGCGTTTGCAGCAAAAGCCAGATCTGGTCAGGATTCCACAAGGCAGCTCAGGGGCTCTGCGTGGTTCAGTAAATCTCAGCGCTTCTCTGCGGTTGGCACACGCTCTTTCTATATTATTAATGACCTTGTCTAATGCACCTCCCTGAACAGTAAGAAATACAAGGACTGCATTTGTCCCTCGTTCAGTAATTCATGGTTACTTACTCCAGATTTAGCAAGCAAAGGGGCATTAAACCAAGGCATGTGTTTTCTTCTGCAAGTGAAGAGCTGCTTCAGTTTCAGGTCCTCTTCAGAAGTCTGTTCCAGCGCAGATAGCAGAGTGATGCTTATCAGAAGGAAAGCCAGGGATGTAACGATATAGGGCAGCAGCAGCCCGTCCTTCAGCAGCAGAGGCAGCATACTGGGAATGCACAGAAAATATAACACAGTTACGAAAAGGAAAAAGCAAACCAAAACTACCCCCCCCAACAACAAGCAGCCCTGCATTGGTGTTGATCTCTTCATTTTAGAGTCTTGAGACAGTAAATCATAACCGTAAAACCTCTTTCTTGTGGTACTATCCCTGCAACTCGAACTCTCTAAAGGCATTATGCAGCTGTGCTGTTCGAATGGCCCTAACCAGCTCTTCAGAAGTGCTGCTGCTGTGCTTCATTTCAATGACATGCTCGCTGCTCTCTGAAAACCAGTGAAGGGTTAACCTGCTTGAATCTGCTGCAGCGCTTCGGGCCCTGCTGTGAGTTATGCTAACTATGGCATATAATCCCACAATGATCCCTACACTAACCACGCACTGAGCAATTAAAAGTGTAGAAAGAATGTACAAACAGCTGACAATAGCCCATTTGATCTGAGCAAGCAATCAGGAGAAATATGCAAAAGACATGGAAGCCAAGAGGCCATTTTAAATAACGAAGCCAAAAATCCTTGCAAAAGTATTAGTAGCAATCTCGCTGGGAAAATAATAAATTCTATATTGTGTTTGTTCTCCCCCCCCCCGTCCTTCCCTCTCTCCCTCTCCCTCTCCCTCCCTCTCTCCCTCTCCCTCTCCTTCCCTCTCTCTCTCCCTCTCCTTCCCTCTCTCTCTCCCTCTCCCTCTCTCTGCAGTTATTTGCTTACCTGAATGTTGTCACCTGTAAAAACCACGTAGATATGAATGGAATTTCACTGATCAGCAAGCAAACCGGCCTGCAATGAGAAACACAAATAGGTGAATTTCACTGGAGATCTCACATGTGCCCATCCCATCTATCAAATACAAACAGAGATATTATCTGAGTGATAATCACACTGAGCAATTTTGTAATCCGTTTATCTGAACAACTCTGCCCTGATCCCAATTAGTTCAGATAACAGTTTTTATGAATATAATAAATCACAGCAGAATCTTTCATATTCCAGTATGTAATAATGTCAATTCCTCTACCACGTATACACGCTCCTGCCAAATAAGCCCAGAGGTGGTCAAGTTCACTCCACAGACGATTGTGAATTCCGCACTGTGCTCTTTAACTGAAGCTAGACCCCTGTGAACTCATTCATTGTCATCTAGGTAGTACCCTCCCCCTGTCACTTAAGAAACAATTCACCTGGCACCTTCAATCCACAGGTGAAGCCCGATTACTGAATCAAACCCAGCTCAGCCCAATCTTCTGCACTGATGCTTTGCAGAAGCGCACAGAACAGCTTCCAGTATCTGCTGGCCTCCGTACCCCTGCAGATCCGAGCTGTCATCACTGGCAGGGTACTGTAGCTCTTTGAATATTGTTCTACTTTGCTTTATATATATATATATATATATATATATATATATATATATATATATATATATATATATATATTTCTTCAAGACAAGAGTATTCATAAACTTGTGTTTTATTCCTAGCCTACAGAAAGTCAAATGTTTAAACTTTAAACTTACAACTTTAAACTTACAATGCAGCCAGAAGAATAGACTTTTCATGGACTTGAAAGGAGAACAGAAAGAACCCTAATGAACAGGTCACCTGAAATTAACACAAGAAAAAGCAGGTAAACAATTTTGTGGAGGGTTGGGGATAATCACCAGACTCAGGCAAGCAGAGAAAAGAAGGGCAAGAAATGGACTGCTTTCTTTTTTTATAAACATTTCTTGACAATTGTTTAAAAAAACTATACTTACTATAAGCAATTCTTCCATTAGAATATTTACGAACACGCTAAACATAAACTTGAATTTGAACAATATCCAGTACAGATCATACATATTAATGTGAGACTGCATAAGCAGGGTGTGCTACTCAGTAATACTAACAGTGATCCAGTTAATAGATTGGGGGACACTTACCAAGGCAAGCTTGAATCCTCTGACACTAGGGTGCACAAACAGTTTTATGCATGAAGGTAAAACAGCCAGAAGTGTTGCTGCAAAACTAATAGAGGAGAAAACAAAGAGCATGTCAAACACTCTCACTGTAGTACCCTGGCCATCCTGCAGACACATCCAGACAGCATAGGGAGTGTGGGGATGCACTGCAGACACAGCACACAGTGTGGGGATGCACTGCAGACACAGCACACAGACAGTGTGGGGATGCACTGCAGACACCGCACACAGACAGTGTAGGGATGCACTGCAGACACAACATAGTGTGGGGATGCACTGCAGACACAGCATACAGTGTGGGGATGCACTGCAGACACAGCACACAGACAGTGTGGGGATGCACTGCAGACACAACATACAGTGTGGGGATGCACTGCAGACACAGCACACAGTGTGGGGATGCACTGCAGACACAACATACAGTGTGGGGATGCACTGCAGACACAGCACACAGTGTGGGGATGCACTGCAGACACCGCACACAGATAGTGTAGGGATGCACTGCAGACACAACATACAGTGTGGGGATGCACTGCAGACACAGCATACAGTGTGGGGATGCACTGCAGACACAGCATACAGTGTGGGGATGCACTGCAGACTAGTCCTCTCTCTTAACCAGGCTGGACTTCAAGCAATTAAGCTGCCCAGAGCTTTCAAACACACAGCAGTAACTTCAAACAGCCGCAGCGGGCAGTCTGTGATTTTAATCATTTAAAATGAAACTGTTTGATATGACACCTTACCCAAATTACCCTTGTATCCCTACTGAGAAAAAGCGAAATGTTATATCTATGTCTAGTTTTAATATGCACAAGTATACTGAGCCCTATAAATCCTGAGCATTACTGGACTTAGCAAACAGCTCCATTATAGACCCAGAGGATGTCTAAATTTAGATCGCTGGTCTATTTAAAAACATGAAGCAAGAAGCCCAGGCGGTAATCGTTCAGTTTTAGCCCCTCAAGCTTCAGCCCCACAGAAAGCTGACAGCTTAAAACAGGCTTGAAACTGCCACAGCTCCGCCCCCAGATCACAGGTCGTTCCAGCCTCAGCGCACACGTACATATATGTGAAACACTGGGAAACAAGCAGGCCCTGTACTGAAGTTAACAAGAACAGCTGGTGGTCTGGAACCAGGAGTCCTGATCAGCTGTGACTGAGGGAGCAGCACTAACAGAGAGGCTCCCCTGAGTCTGAGCTGGGTCTGAGGGAGCAGCACTAACAGAGAGGCTCCCCTGAGTCTGAGCTGGGTCTGAGGGAGCAGCAGTAACACAGAGGCTCCCCTGAGTCTGAGCTGGGTCTGAGGGAGCAGCAGTAACAGGGAGGCTCCCCTGAGTCTGAGCTGGGTCTGAGGGAGCAGCAGTAACAGAGAGGCTCCCCTGAGTCTGAGCTGGGTCTGAGGGAGCAGCAGTAACAGAGAGGCTCCCCTGAGTCTGAGCTGGGTCTGAGGGAGCAGCAGTAACAGGGAGGCTCCCCTGAGTCTGAGCTGGGTCTGAGGGAGCAGCAGTAACAGGGAGGCTCCCCTGAGTCTGAGCTGGGTCTGAGGGAGCAGCAGTAACAGAGAGGCTCCCCTGAGTCTGAGCTGGGTCTGAAGGAGCAGCAGTAACAGAGAGGCTCCCCTGAGTCTGAGCTGGGTCTGAAGGAGCAGCAGTAACAGAGAGGCTCCCCTGAGTCTGAACTGGGTCTGAGGGAGCAGCAGTAACAGAGAGGCTCACCTGAGTCTGAGCTGGGTCTGAGGGAGCAGCAGTAACAGGGAGGCTCACCTGAGTCTGAGCTGGGTCTGAGGGAGCAGCAGTAACACAGAGGCTCCCCTGAGTCTGAGCTGGGTCTGAGGGAGCAGCAGTAACAGGGAGGCTCACCTGAGTCTGAGCTGGGTCTGAGGGAGCAGCAAGTTCTTTACTTTCACCAGAACACTCAAACTGCACCAGGTGTTGGCGACTTTATCCTACAGAACAAAAAACAAATCAGTTGATTATTTGCACATGCATACAGGATATGACAATCAATGCTGCTGTTTTATTTAACGTGGAGAAAAGCAACACAAAAAAAGATTTCCTTGAAACCTTCAATTCTGCTTCGACAAAGCAATAAGCTGATATAATATAGTGTAAAACAAGCCAGTTTCTTTTAGAAAAGGAAACTAATTATTATATATCTCCAGAGAAACCACCCAACTAAAATATCAGTACCCTTTACATGGGCTGCATGTAGCAGTTATTTAACCTGGCAAGACAGCCAAGGTATGCACTTGTCGGTGCACCGAGAAAGGACGCTGGGTTACCCAAACTAATCTGATTAGCCACATTTCAGCACCCAGGAAACATGCAGATGAAACGAATCGCTTGTCAAAACAATATTAAAGGGAGGGCAGTCACTTTGTGCAGCCTCCCAGTCCTACCCGTCGAGAAATGATTTCAGCCCTTTTTTGGTTGCGATGAATGGAGCGGTTCAATGCGATTTATAAAAGGCTCCAAGACTTCAGCAGTTGTGCTTGGATCACATTTGATATTAAACTGACAGCCTTGGCCATGGTGGTCATGACATCGTACACTCATCTTAAACACAGCTGCTCAAACCACAGCTGTGTGGACATTGCTGCCTGCAGACTGTACACTAACCAGCAGCTCAGCCATCTTTTCTACAAGCCAACTAGAAAAAAAAAAAAACACATGAAGAATGCTCCTTCAATTTGCTGAGAGCAACATATGAAGACAGGATTTGGCCACTCCACCTACTGTAGCGCAGGATTCTACAGCCATCAGCATTTGCTTCCATTTTCATAAACGGGAACCAGAGACAGAGAATGTGGGTTAGGCGTGCCAGGATAAACTTACTGTGCCCTGCTTACGTGCGCAATTTCACAATTAGTTCAGTCCGACATCCAAACAAGTCACTCGCGCCCTTTGCATTTAGTATTTTGATCTTTTCATAAAGACAGACAGACACATAATATCACCCTCGGTCTGCAGTTTGCCATTAGTCCCTCCCTTGATTATTAAAACTCTTGATCTGTCCTGTACAGCAATGTTTTGGCATTTTCAATCATATCAATCCGGAGAGCAGCTTCGCTCTGACCTTTTCGTATCGTGCAAAGTAGCATTGCAAAATGACACCGACAACTTGCACTGAGGTCATCGCCACCAACTGCTTTGAAATGAGTGTATATACACTGTGCAAGTATAGCATTGTTTTTAATGATTGTATATACACTGTGCAAGTACAGCATTGTTTTTAATGATTGTATATACACTGTGCAAGTATAGCATTGTTTTTAATGATTGTATATACACTGTGCAAGTATAGCATTGTTTTTAATGATTGTATATACACTGTGCAAGTATAGCATTGTTTTTAATGATTGTATATACACTGTGCAAGTATAGCATTGTTTTTAATGATTGTATATACACTGTGCAAGTATAGCATTGTTTTTAATGATTGTATATACACTGTGCAAGTATAGCATTGTTTTTAATGAGTGTATATACACTGTGCAAGTATAGCATTGTTTTTAATGATTGTATATACACTGTGCAAGTATAGCATTGTTTTTAATGATTGTATATACACTGTGCAAGTATAGCATTGTTTTTAATGATTGTGTATACACTGTGCAAGTATAGCATTGTTTTTAATGATTGTATATACACTGTGCAAGTATAGCATTGTTTTTAATGATTGTATATACACTGTGCAAGTATAGCATTGTTTTTAATGAGTGTATATACACTGTGCAAGTATAGCATTGTTTTTAATGATTGTATATACACTGTGCAAGTATAGCATTGTTTTTAATGATTGTATATACACTGTGCAAGTATAGCATTGTTTTTAATGATTGTATATACACTGTGCAAGTATAGCATTGTTTTTAATGATTGTATATACACTGTGCAAGTATAGCATTGTTTTTAATGATTGTATATACACTGTGCAAGTATAGCATTGTTTTTAATGATTGTATATACACTGTGCAAGTATAGCATTGTTTTTAATGATTGTGTATACACTGTGCAAGTATAGCATTGTTTTTAATGATTGTATATACACTGTGCAAGTATAGCATTACATTTTCTTTTCCTCTAATTTGGTGACCTATATAAAGTGCTATTCAAGGACAAGTGTTGCTGCCAAAGTTTTTAAATCCATGTTAAACAGACCCTCATACTGTGTCACCAAACGCCACAGTTGCCAACAAAGTGCTGAAATGTCTGAGCATAAATTAAGAAGATCTATATCCACTGTACCAAGAAGTTAACTTGAAACCCATCTTCTGAATGATTTATCACAGCCGTTAATCTAAAAACATGGATTCAAACATCCAAATGCAAAAGAATCAAAATGCTAAATTTGTAACGTTAAACATTTGCACCGTCCTTTTTTTCAATTCTGCATTTTAAAGACAACCTGTCCAGCGCAGACTAGACTGCTGGTATTCTTTCCATTCGCTCACTGTCAGTTCTCGTCGGCGTCTTGAACACACCTCAAACAAACCCCGGTCAACTGGGAACAGCCTCCGGAGGACCTGCAGGGCCTGCGCAGGGTCTGCAAGGAAAGGCAGCCAGCACAGCGCAAAGGAGGCTGCGACCGTCCCAGCGATCTTCAGGAGGTGGGTCAGCCTGGAGCACAAACACATCGTTAGAAGAACAGGTTCATTACAGCACTGCTGTCCTCCTATTAATCCTGCTGTTTGGGGCACTTAAAAGTGTCCTGCTTAGTTTTCTTTCAATATTCACCATGCGTTTCTTTTATTTACAATCCAAGCACACAATGTAAAACTACATTTGATAGTATTATTATTATATTTTTATAATGTAATGACATCATTGTAACCCCTTAAAGTGCATCTTATTAAGTGGCATCTTAACTAACCTATTCTTCTTGTAGTTCAGATTTACTTTGTATTGTTTTCTGTTTCAGTCACCACCCCCTTGGTGAAAACCCGCCCTCACCAAAAATTGTCATTAGTAGTAAAGATATGAAAAACAATGTATTGAGTATGAAGCAACTGTCCTGAACGCTCAAATGCTGAAGTCTCATGGGGAGTACAAGGGGAAAGTTACCAGCTGTGGTGTGCAGTTGGGTTCACATCCTTATTGAGACGGATAAATAACAATGTCCAGAAATGAGGGGGCTCCCTGGTTCTAAGGGGCTGTGAAGTTCTGTTCTCACGTAGTAAAGAGTCACACAAACAGGACTAGCTGAAGGAGCAGCGCATAGCTGATGTGTCATCTGCACATTTCTGCAGAGAGCAATCTAATCCGCTAGTACATCTGCCACCGAAACGCCCTTGGTACTTCGTTACTAAATCAACAAATGTGAGGACATTAATAACAGCGTATGTTTTACTGCTTCCAATAATGCCCTTGCAGAAATTGCACCCAGCACGCAGTGTACAAGTATTGTATAAAAAAATAATAATTATAAAAAAAAAACAAAAAAAAAAAAAAAAAAAACGTTATTATTTACTGATGTCACAGCAGCCCTGAAATGCAAGACGGGGGGCGGTCTCGTTTATTCACTGTTTTGTGAAACAGAAAGCAGCACAGAGGTTCACTGTGTAATAATACGGTCCTCAGATGGGGAGTGGTCTCGTTTATTCACTGTTTTGTTTAACAGAAAGCACCGCAGAGGCTCGCTGTGTAATAATACAGTCCTGAGATGGGGAGCGGTCTCGTTTATTCACTGTTTTGTGAAACAGAAAGCACCACAGAGGCTCGCTGTGTAATACAGTCTGAGATTAGCAGCTTACCCTTTGCCTGTCAGCCCTTTCCTCGTGCATTTCCCCAGGAGGTAGCAGAAGAAGGGCAGTGCGTGGTACAGCTCCATCTGCTTGTAGTTCAGAGCCAGGCAGAAAGCCAGGGAGCCACAGAGGTCCCACCCCAGAGCCAGCCCCAGCACGCCCCACAGAGCAAAACCCAGACTCACACAGTTATATGTGTTCCAGTGTTGAGGAAAACAAACACTCGATTATCCAAAACTTCAATATACAGTACAATTCCATGTGTCCTAATGACACATAGGCACGGATTAAAATAAGACTCCTATTGCACAGCAGTTTCACCCAGACCAGATTTTGATATAACCTTGATTAGCCCCAGTGTATAGGGAACAAGCTTAGGGGTGTCTTATTAAACTAATTGTCAAACCAGGAATGGATCAAACTGCTATGCAATCAGTCTTATTGCCATCTCTGTGCAGTGGAAATATATGCAATGGGACTATCAAAACAAAAATGTGTTGTCTGCTGTACACATGTAGCATATGTAGTTTCATCAAATTCGTGTGAACGGTTATTTGAGATATAGATATTTATATAGGATTGAATGGTTATTTGAGAGAGATATTTATATAGGTTTGTACAGAAAGAAGCCTCCATTGTATCCCTGTAGCTGCGGACAGGCATTTATTTTACATGCATATCAAATTCCAATGACTTTACCGTGAAGTTCATTTGATAATGAAAATGTGTTTGTTAGGACTATTACCCTATCAGAGCTGAGGCACTGGAATCAGAGCAGTATCTCTGAACGGGGCTCATGCACCACGTCTGGGCATGCAAGGGGGAGCGGCCATTCATTATGAAACGATACCAAGTGAAGGCAGCAGAAACAACACGCTGGCAAAGCAGCGTCACTTTACTGCATTGTGAGGAAATGTGAAGGATACTGAAAATGACCATAGTCGATAAGAATGAGTCCTGGATACAGCAACATGCACAGCATTGTTGAGACCTTGGATAAAAACAAAATATTCAGTTAGCATGTATTTAATGGACAGTTATTCAGACTCAACGAACTACGAGACTCGAACTTCTACTTTGGTGTTCTTAAGAACACTTGCCTCACAGAAACAGAAAGGAACGTCAAGAGTAAGATTTAAAGTACTTTTAATCTTATTGAAATCCAAATGCTTTACCTTCTTCTTCGAAGAGCCCTCGCTGAAATACAAGCTGTAGAGAAGAACCGCTGGGATGTACACAATCAGATCTGCAGCCATGACTGAAAGAAACGTAACGTTACTAAATAGATTTCAAATCGTACGTTTAAGGGGTATGCATGCTTTACAAGGGAAGGCACAATCTTTCTTCTAGAGTTCTCTCAAATTAGAAATGCTTTTCTCTGCAGTTTAAGAAAGAGTGGACTTTGTAAATGTATTTCATTAAAAGAAATTACTTGGTTTATTTAGCTGTTTCAGGGGAAATCATGAATGCCTTGGATAACCATTCTGCAAATAAAAGTACAATAAAGCAGCTTCACAGTCCCACCCATCCAGGGATGGGAATAAGACTCCCATTGCAGAGCAGTGTGATCCATTCCTGGTTTTACTGGGAGTTTAATAAGACACCCCTGAGCTTGTTATCTATACACTGGGGCTGATCAAGCTTGTAATAAAACCTGGAACGGGTGAAACTGCTGTGCAATAGGAGTCTTAATTCCCATCCCTGCAGTGAACCCTACCTGTGGCTCGCATGTACAGTTTGTGAGAGATGCTTTCATATCCCCGAGAGGTGTGGAGTGAAATCCAGTCTGGATTAATCAGCTGGGCTCTACAGGGATAAATAATAAGAGTATCATTCAGCAACAAGCAAAACCAAGCTGTGACATCATCCACCACATGCAAATACTGTGACATCATCCACCACATGCAAATACTGTGACATCATCCACCACATGCAAATACTGTGACATCATCCACCACATGCAAATACTGTGACATCATCCACCACATGCAAATACTGTGACATCATCCACCACATGCGAATACTGTGACATCATCCACCACATGCAAATACTGTGACATCATCCACCACATGCGAATACTGTGACATCATCCACCACATGCAAATACTCATCTTAAATTTATTAGAGGTTAGAGCTGAGGAATGGGAACCATGAGATCCAGGGTTCTTGTACCAGCTCAGCCACATAAGGCATAATGCTCCCCCAAAGACTTAATCACCCAGTCTATAATACCTCTTTCTCCCAGCAAGAAAACACAAATAATAATACAGTGCTCCCTCTCTACTTCACTACCTGACTGAGACACCAGAGACGTGAAACACTGAGAGCACGGAATGGGTGAATATAGTGAACTACAGGGCTTATAATGTGCTGTCAACACGCCAGCCTAACAGAGACTGAACTCCTGTAGTACAGAGTGAAAGGACAAGTACAATCACTTATGAAAACCACAGTCCAGCTACCTATCCTACTGTAGGTAAAACAACGTCCAGTACAGAATGAGAGAGGCGGTCTTACATGTGAGCACACAGGAGGCTATGATAGGCAGTCAGGGGCGGATAATCAAGACCCCAGTAGAGTAGATTGTTGTCACTGGTATTGAAATACCTGAATACAAATAGAGAAAATACATTCAAAAGCAGATTCAAGCCATTCGCAATACTTTGTGATTAGATCGAAATACATGATTTACGGTTCACTAGCACTGACTTAATTATTATTACTGAATTACTATTTATTTATTAGCAGATGCCCTTATCCAGGGCTACTAACAGTTGTTAAAGTATCACATTACAAAGTATCACATTACAGATAAGAGCAGTCAAAGTCCAGTAGAATCAGCAGAATACTGCAAAATATGGATTTTTTTTTAACGTCTGTAACACCAATGATTATGTGAAATATGTAATCTGCTTGAACACAGTATGATGTGTCAGCAGCTCGTCTGCTTCAATGTATCACAATACAATTAGCAGAACGAGGAAGGAAACGCTCTCCTAAGGGCTTGTGCTGATCTGTTAGGTCTGTTATCAATACAGCCCCAAAACTCCTCAAGCCGTCACGTGGGGCCATTTCCACAGCGAGTCATTCATTCCGCGCCTTGCAGCTACCAATACAAAACGGAATGAGGACCATCTTCACAGCTATCATTTATACATTCGAGTTAACTAACAAACACGGTTTAATCTCCCCTCCACTGCTTCAGAGCCGCACACACCACAGATCACAAACACGCGCGTTATTTCAGAGCAGACTCCTGTAGTGATAGATGACGCACCATTCTTCAACCGGTAAATTGTAGGTCACCTCCTGCCAGTGCCGCTGGGCTTCGTAGTCCCCAAACATGGGTGCTTTTCCAGCACCTAAAAATGGGAAAGAAAGAGAGCATTGAAATAATGTTATACCTGCCGAAGAATGAGGCGGAGAGGAGGGGCAAACAAACAGTATACAGACAACTGGAGACGCACTTTCAAACGGCAAACACAACACATCTGCTTTGATTTGAAGCTCTCTGTTTTTAACATTTATATATTTAAATTATTATTATTATGCATTTCTTTGCAGTCGCCCTTATCCAGGGCGACTTACAATTGTTACAAAATATCACAGTACAAAGTATCGCATTACAAAATTATTAAATGGTTGCATTTTCAGTTCAAAGCTGCGTTAAGGGATCACAGTCTGGAATTGGAAATAACGACACTATAAGTAACAGCGGATGTCTCGGATAAGGGGAGTGCAGGTTTGTTTTCTGATTCAGAATGCACTGTTTGGCAATTATACGATACGAAAGACACAGTACGATATGTCAGATACACACAGCCGTAAATAGTAATGCAGGCTCTTTCTCTACAAAGAGACGAGAGCCTGTCTTTTGTTTTATATAAACCAGAAATTTGCATTGACAAAAACATTTTTCAAGCTATATATATATATAAACAAACTGATGATGCCAACGTGACCCGCGTGTATTCTTTATTATTATTACAAAGAACATTTGGAAAATTCGGACCTGAATAAGAATTCAATGACACTGCCCATCTCGCCGTCAGCCCAAACAAAACGGATAAGGATACGAGGCTCCAGTCTCGCATGTTTTAAACAGTTTATAATTTCATCAATGACGTGTCGAGCTGCACTGCATGCCCCTAGCAGGTTATTATTCTACTTCCTCGTTCATTGACGTCACCGCTGGGACTCCGAAGATCCCGCCTCCTCCTCCTCCGGCGCTGCATTGTGACGTCTAGACTTCCAGAGCCTCGCTTTACCTGAACAGGTCTATAGAAGAGCCTTGGTTATTTTACAAGCAAACTCATAACTATAACTGCACTGCTTGTGTGTTATCCAACGTGTGCATGCGAAACATATGGTATTGGTTTAAAATGAGCTTTGTACATTAGAACCACTGTCTAGTTTTGGACTGGAATTGAACTTCATCCCCTCCCCATATATTTCAAATTGTTAGCAAACTGCCTCGCTTTTATTTATTAAGAGCCCTACAATCTGCAAAGCTGCATGGTAATGACGTCACCAAATGAATAACTCAGCGTGCGTGTGCAGATTTTCTACACAAAGCTGTGTGTCTTAATGTATTCATTCATGTCTAATTGTAGAGGAGAGCGTTGTGAGAACAGGCCCTATTTCACTTAATATTTCTATTCATTCTCTATGCTTTCATTGGCTGCTTTGTAAAAGCACGTGGTTCATTTGTGCTGGTTCTAGAACCCACACAGCGTTCTCTTGAGGTTCTGCGCAGAACACGTCTCGTTTGCTTGACAGCGGAGGGTCCCATACAATGTGTATAAAAACAAAGGGAGCTGTTTTATACTGGAATGTCTGGGGTTCAGTACATAACGTTGGTTCTTCAGGATGGAAATAAGACTCCTATTGCATAGCCGTTTCACCCATTTTGGGTTTTAATTTAGCCCCAGTGTATAAAACAAGCACAGGTGTGTCTTATTAAACTCCTAGTAAAAACGGGAATGGAGCAAGCTGCTCTGCAATGGGAGTCGTATTCCCATCCCTATATTACCTGTATGTTAAATAATAATAATAAAAAAACATGAATAAAACGATCCCGTCATTACAGCAAAGTGTACTCAACTGAAGCACATTCCAATCGCGGCGTTCATAAACCCGCTGAGGATGCTCTGCGTCCTCGCGTCTCCTGTGGAATGCAGCGTGCAGCGTGTTACTCACTGGCACGCCTAGCATTCATAAACCTGCTGAGGATGCTCTGCGTCCTCGCGTCTCCTGTGGAATGCAGCGTGCAGCGTGTTACTCACTGGCACGCCTAGCATTCATAAACCTGCTGAGGATGCTCTGCGTCCTCGCGTCTCCTGTGGAATGCAGCGTGCAGCGTGTTACTCACTGGCACGCCTAGCATTCATAAACCTGCTGAGGATGCTCTGCGTCCTCGCGTCTCCTGTGGAATGCAGCGTGCAGCGTGTTACTCACTGGCACGTCTAGCATTCATAAACCTGCTGAGGATGCTCTGCGTCCTCTCTTCTCCTGTGGAATGCAGCGTGCAGCGTGTTACGCATTAGACCTTCACTGGCACGTCTGGGAACTTTCATACAGGAAAAACAAACACACTAAACTACAAGAACATCGTGATGTTTCCTCCACCCTGTTCAGTTCAGTAGTTTTCACAGGTCGAATAAAAGTTGTGGTATTAAACGTGTATCTGTGTAGTGAGTACATCTAATATTTATAAATAATAATAACCTTGGACAACCGCTGATTTGCCGTGACACTTTCATTATAACAAGAAGCCTATTCGTCACCCAGAGGTGCCCGTTAGTTATTAATGCACAGTGTGCCAGCCTCAGTTTGTCACTTTATTGCTACATCTCTGCCGGTTTTAAATATTCAGTGGCTGGCTGCTGCGGTATCTGCTTTACTGTCCCTGACTCATCCTTGCACATTTTAAAATGTATTGATGTATTTAACTAGGAGATTTACCCATTAAGACTGAGGCTTCATTTACAAGGGGGTCCTGGAAAACAATAACAAAAGACAATAGCAATGTATGAACACCACAATAAAAACGTGTTTTTCAAACTGAATCCGCAGCATGCAGAGATCTAAGACCAGTATAAATAAGACGCATATTACTTATTAATGTGGAGTGAAGGAGAAGCATTGGCAGGAGGTTCGAAGCAATTCCCAAATACAATCTTTAAAAGCAGAGAAAGAAAGGTTTTCCAATTCCATCTTCATACTGTGATGGAAACAGTTCCACGTCTTCGAGAGCTGATCTGCAAAAGAGAATTCCTGTTCTAACCCTAACAACCGAATGAGCAGAATCCCGCGAATCTAAGCAGAGCCATTTAAAAATACTAAGCGATATGTATGCGCCTGAGCTTAGTATAAGATATTGTACATTTGGGGTTATTTGGGGTATTTGTATTTTCCTTTAGGTCTGAGATTGAAAAGAATATATATATATATATATATATATATATATATATATATATATATATATATATATATATATATATATATATATATATATATAATTTTTTTAATTTTTTTTGTAGTATGACAAAAATGTTAATATCAGTTTGGCCCAGTCCCTGTCTATCTACGCTATTAATGACGATGAGGAAGCATTAAGAGGTCAAGAACAGCTGAATAATACAGAACAGTAGCTATATGGTAAAAAAACAAAAAACAAAAACAAAACAACATACTGACGCATTGTACAGACTCGGGTTAGTGCGCGCTCCGGGCCTGTATAATTTAGAACATAAGAACATAAGAAAGTTTACAAACGAGAGGAGGCCATTCAGCCCATCTTGCTCGTTTGGTTGTTAGTAGCTTATTTATTCCAGAATCTCATCAAGCAGCTTCTTGAAGGATCCCAGGGTGTCAGCTTCAACAACATTACTGGGGAGTTGGTTCCAGACTCTCACAATTCTCTGTGTAAAAAAGTCCTTCTATTTTCTGTTCTGAATGCCCCTTTATCTAATCTCCACTTGTGACCCCTAGTGCTTGTTTCTTTTTTCAGTTCAAAAAAGTCCCCCGGGTCGACATTGTCAATACCTTTTAGAATTTGTAATGCTTGAATCAGATCGCTGCGTAGTCTTCTTTGTTCAGGACTGAATAGATTCAATTCATTTAGCCTGTCTGCATATGACATGCCTTTTAAACCCGGGATAATTCTGGTCACTCTTCTTTGCACTCTTTCTAGAGCAGCAATATCCTTTTTGTAATGAGGTGACCAGAACGGAACACAATATTCTAGATGAGGTCTTACTAATGCATTGTAAAGTTTTAACATTACTTCCCTTTATTTAAATTCAACACTTTTCACCATATATCTGAGCATCTTGTTGGCCTTTTGTATAGCTTCCCCACATTGTCTAGAAGAGGACATTTCTGAGTCTACATAAACTCTAGAATCCTTCTTCAATTTCAGTATCTCACATATGGTATTTATAATGGACATTTTTATTGCCTGCGTTCAGTACCTTACACTTTTCTCTATTAAATGTCATTTGCCATTTGTCTGCCCAGTTCTGAATGCTGCTCAGTTCTGAGTGCTGCTCAGTTCTGAATGCTGCTCAGTTCTGAGTGCTGCTCAGTTCTGAGTGCTGCTCATTTCTGAATGCTGCTCAGTTCTGAATGCTGCTCAGTTCTGAGTGCTGCCCAGTTCTGAATGCTGCTCAGTTCTGAATGCTGCTCAGTTCTGAGTGCTGCTCAGTTCTGAATGCTGCTCAGTTCTGAATGCTGCTCAGTTCTGAATGCTGCTCAGTTCTGAGTGCTGCTCAGTTCTGAATGCTGCTCAGTTCTGAATGCTGCTCAGTTCTGAGTGCTGCTCAGTTCTGAGTGCTGCTCAGTTCTGAAGTGCTCTCTGTGGTTTGGAAATAAACAAATAGATGTAACTTACTATATTGTTTACTTTTTGTGAATACAATATTGTATTGTTTTTGAAAATAAACGTTTATACAGGAAGTAAATCAATTAGTTCATTATATTGTACAAAATCAATTGCTATAATACATTTTTACATGTTGTATTTGAGTCTGTTTAATACAGCTGTCTTCGTACAGTAATGTAAGGCCATGTTTCATTGATTAAATATTTTGTCCGCTCCCTTATTCCTGTTCATATCGGTTAAAACAATATGTATCCGCCACTAGGAGTGTATGTTTGTTTGGCTAAATCATGACTAATGGCTAATCTTTGGTATGTATATACACCGTTGCTTACAATACAAACGCACCGTATTTACGCATCTGTGTGTAATATATTCAAAAACGATTACAAATAAAGTCTGGAATGTGTAGAGCCCATTACTACTGTACACTCGTACAATAAACTGTAAAATATTACCAATACCCATAATGATAACACGCAGTACGGTGCTATTGCATTCAAACGTTGCATTACTGCTTTCTGTACTGCATTTCCATATTCTAAAATATTTCGTTTCGAATGGGCTTGTCTAAATTATTTTCGGAAGCCTCTTTTTTTTTTTTTTAAACAGTCCTTGGCACACGGTCATCGCAACCCTTTCGCCTTCCTCCTGTGCTGTAACCTTGGAGTGCCGACACAGTACTTGATATCCGACTCTTATCCCAGGAGGATCTCCTCTACAGCTGTACTGCTCATCCAGCCGTGGAGGGGTGTTACTTGACGTCAGTTATATAAAGAGCTGGGATCTCTTATAACCTTGTCACTTGCTCAGTCAACTCTTTCCCACCGCCCGACCTTAAAATAGACCCTGCAGAGACGAAAAAACAACAACTTGCATGTAAACAATTTCACAGTGTCCCTTCTCCAAAATAAATACGCGGCATCACAGGAAGCCCTGTATATGTTCCCAATACCATACCCTCGAACCCGTCTCAATGTACCAGGTGTCGCA
This sequence comes from Acipenser ruthenus, assembly GCF_902713425.1. NCBI lineage: Eukaryota > Metazoa > Chordata > Actinopteri > Acipenseriformes > Acipenseridae > Acipenser > Acipenser ruthenus. The sequence goes on along the minus strand of NC_081200.1, from coordinate 41,970,042 downwards.
GGCTATTAAAGGGTCTTCTTGTTTGAAGTGTGGCTCACCAGGAAGATGTGTGTTAGCAAACTCCATCTAGTGTCGGTCTTCAGAAGCTGCTGTTGCAAAACTGCTTATATCCTTCAAGAGGTAAGCATTGCCCACATATAGCACATAGCTGGAAGTTATATGCAACCGATTTCAGTGTCTTTCATTCACAAGTAACGATCATGCTTTAACCTATAGATACATATCTACCAACCTATAGACTGGTAGATATAGTTAAAGTAGTGTTTTATATTATTATTATTATTTATTGCCAGGAACACTTACAATTATTACAAGATATCACAATATTTTAACAAACAATTATCCATTTATACAGTTGGGTTTTTACTGGAGCAATCTAGGTAAAGTACCTTGCTCAAGGGTACAACAGCAGTGTCCCCCACTGGGGATTGAACCCACAACCCTCCGGTCAAGAGTCCAGAGCCCTAACCACTACTCCACACTGCTGCCCTGATATTGCACGGTGTTTAGTTGTGTATGCCATGTGTACAAATCCCACAGTATAAAATGTAATAATATAATCGCAATTTCGTTACAAATATTTTGTAACACAGGGGTCGATATACTTGCATGATTTAAATATAATACGCAAATGTCTTTAAACAGATTCCTGCAAACCCGTGTTCCTAATGTCTCTGCGACGCCGTTTCTGGATGCAGTGTCTCGAGAAGGCTTCTATCAAAAGCAGGTGTGTGTGTGTGTGTGTGTGTGTGTGTGTGTGTGTGTGTGTGTGTGTGTGTGTGTTTTGGGATGTACACAAAAGTTTTAACTGATTAAAAAATATTTATTTCAGGACGTTTTGGAGAAAAGCCCTTCTTCAGCTGTGTAGAAACAAAAGTAAACACAGCGCAGTAAACCTGGTATTTTTTATGATATAGCCTTAACATACGCACGCACGCACACACACACACGCACGCACACACGCATATAGATAGATAGATAGATAGATAGATAGATAGATAGATAGATAGATAGATAGATAGACAGACACCGGTATGAGTAAAACAAAAAAACAAAAACAAACCTAGTCTTCACGCTGCAAGGATACACCAGCCTAATCTCTCCCATTAACTGCTGTTCGGTTGTTGGTATTTTTAAATAACCTTAGACGCTTTGCTTTGTTAAACTTTTCCTGTTAAAGTAAAAAAAAAAAATTGAAATGCGGCACGTGCCTGTAGTAAATCATTGGTGGTATAGGCAGTCTAACTACATTGTGACAGCAGGCATTGCAGCAATGCACATAGAAATACAAGCCTAATTTGTGAAGGGATAAAGACTCGCCCGGGTTATCCAGTGTCATTGAGAACTCCGCGCTCAGCAGCTTCTTGAGCCTGCAAGTGAATTCTAGAAGAGCCCCTTTCTCTTTTCCCATGAGTATCGGTTAAATATACCACTAACCCCTGAGGGCAGCCTCATCTACCATTTGCTGTTTGTGTAAAAGTGATTAGCCAGACACAACTGTGAAACGACGTGTTACTTTTATATAAACATTTTCAGATGCCTTGTTAAGAAAGCCCGTTGTTCTTCTGACTTTATGTTAATTCATCTTCTTAAATATCATCATTATAGACACCCACCCCAGCATCATGCATTTTATTTGAAGCTATTTATTATAAATGTTTACCCAACACATGATAATATTTACCGCACTCTCGAGTCATTTCAGTCCATTGCAGAATATGGACAAGCATAACATAACGCACGAATTCCAAAGTATTAAGTTATACAAGCCGCGAATTGAAACGTGCATAGCTACTATTAATCTGCGATAATTAATTACACCCGCGCAATAAGAACAGTTATTTATTATATCAACGCGTAATGTAAGTCACCCCAATTATCCAAATGGACAAACCGTTCAGAACTGGAGAGTCGGTGTACTTTAGAGAACAAAACAGAAATGATGAAACAGAAAGAAGTCTTTATAATTGCTCCGTTATTCGCGTGATATATTTCTATTATAAATGCTCATTTATAAATCCAGTACGCGGTAAATGATTTGTGAAAACAAGCGGATTTTATTCTTACACCCTGCTCATAGTCTCTCACATTGTCTTTAATTAATTAGAAAATTGGATTTCACATCGCAGAAGACATTGTTCCATGTAGGGTATTTTAATTGTATATTTAAATCTAGATGAAACACTCATTATTATAAATGAGCTTTTATTTAACCCAAGCTTGTATTGTGTTCGTGTGTATTTATCTACACTGCGGGTTATTGTGCTCTCTGCACAGCTCTTTGATGAAATAAGCTATATAAATAATGATTGTATTGTATTGTATTGTATTGTATTGTATTGTATTGTAGTGTAGTGTATTGTATTGTATTGTATTGTATTGTATTGTATTGTATTGTATTGTATTGTAGTGTATTTTCATCTGTATCGGTGGGCTTTTAAGGAACATGAAAAGAGTATTTTAAGAAATTAAATCATTTTTATCAAACCGGAATGTAAAAGTTTTATTTTATTTTTTTCTTCGCTTCATATTTACATTCTTGATACGTTTTAAAACGCGAAATAAAGATTTTAATTTTGATATTTCTCTTATTTGAATTTAGGTACAGGCCTGTAGGTAACTGAATAATTTTATGTTTAACTCGACTACAAGAATGATGTATTTATTTAGTTTAGTTTTGTTAATATTGACCTAATAGGAATCTCATGAAACCCATGGTGTGTGTTTCTCGAGTTTCTGATTAGATGGGCTATCTCTTCATGTCCAGGTGCGCGCAGCTGTTACCCTTCCTGGCTGTTATTCTGACACGGCTGTTGGACCCAGACTGCGGAGCATCAAGCGCCTCCCGTGAAAAGCAAATACTACCCGTTCACAAAGGGTTTAACAGAGACTGGATTCGGCAAAGGGCACAACACCATATCAATGGTATTTTATTAAAATAACCTGGCACGTAATAATAACAATAATAATAATAATAATAATAATAATAATAATAATAATAATAATAATATCGTTGTATAAGGCCTATTCTGTACAAATGACTCTCCGTTGGAGCTGCGTTGTATACATATATTTACAGTAAACCAATGATTATAAGATATCTAGATACACGTTGCAATGGAGGAAAATCATATTTCTTTTTGCAGTTTGTGTAAATAAAAAAATAAACAACGTATTTAATAATGTAACTAACCCTTTGCACCAGAAGAGCCCCCTGCTTAGAAAATAGAAGTACACACAGACACGGCGAGCGATGTTTCAGATTTATTAACAAAGTTATCCAGTGTACAACACAATATAGATACATATAGAATACACAGATTTCAATTCATATAAACACGCTGCTGTAATCGTAACAGAACACTGACAGGGGTTTTCTTTCTTTCTGTTGTTAAAAACATTCTTTATCATTTCATTTATTACCATCAGTGAATCTTCAGCAACGACAGCAGAAAATAACGAAAGAACTGCTATACAGCTCAAACAATAAAACAAAACAATAATAATAATAATAATAATAATAATAATAATAATAATAATAATAATAATAATAATAATAATAATAATAAATGAACAAAACTTCATAAAAGTAGATCCGTTTCTTTGTACACATATTTACAAATGTTTACCTGTACAAACCGCATCCCTTGTGTTTTTTTCTTCTTAGGCTTTAATGACCGTGGCTACAGTTAATGCAGTCAGAGTCCAGTGCTGCGTACCGAACAGTGGGCTATACAGTTTATTTACACAGCAAACCCGGGCAGTGTCACTGTGCGGCCCACTTGGATACCGCTGCAGACGCTGAGGGGAGGAATTGTCCAGAAATTAAATTTGTAGGAACGCTGAATATGGGCGCTACGGCAGCTGAGGTGCGGGTTAAGGACAGCGGCTGTGCGCTCAGTAAGGCAGACTGGACGGTGACGGGGGGCCTCAGGAAAGTCTGAGTGCTGGATGACGTGCTGGAGACCCCAATAATGTTCTCTATGCTAAACGAGGGTCTGCTGGACGGCTCCGATTTGATGATGGACGCCGCGCTCAGGCTGCTCAGCTGCAGCTGAAGGCTGGGGCTGAGCTGTGAGTGGAAGGCTTTCCTGTTGAGTTCAGTGGAGGGCAAGAGAGGGACCGCCGGGGGAAGCATGGGACCCATGGGGGGCATGTAGGGGTACTGCAAAGCCGCCGGGTGGGTGTAGGCGGCTGGGTGAATTCCGTAGTGGCGGCCGTAAGGACCCCCGAGACTGTACGCCCCAAAACTTTGCATCATGAGCGCGGTCTGCTCCCTCAGAATCTCGCTCTGGTGCCTCTTGAAACGTTTTCTCCTCCGGAGGAAGCTGCCGTTGTCGAACATGTCTTCAGACTGGGGGTCCAGGGTCCAGTAGTTGCCCTTGCCAGGGTTCCCGGGCTCCCGCGGGATTTTCACGAAGCAGTCGTTAAGGGACAGGTTGTGGCGGATGGAGTTCTGCCAGGCAGGGAATTTCTCTCTGTAGTAGGGGAAGCGGTTGCTGATAAACTCGCAGATGCCGCTGAGCGTTAACTTCTTCTGCGGGCTCTGGAGGATAGACATGGTTATGAGCGCGATGTAAGAGTAAGGGGGCTTCACCAGGCTGTTTTTGGGCTTGTTTTGCATGGGGCCGGACCCGCCATCCTGCCCGTCCCCTTTGGTGTCCTGCGCCTCGGCGGTGCTTTCACAGGGGTTCCCGGTCATCTCTTTCACGCCGATCTCCTCCACCTCCTCCCCGCGGTCGTGGAGCCCCTGGCTCTCGCAGTCGCTGTCCCTTTCCATGCCGTCATCACCTTCTCCCACCACATCGATATCCACATCTTCGGCTATGAGGACCGTCTGACCAGACATGGCGTTGGCCGTGCAGCTTCCAGATAGGGTCATCCCAGCTTGCTTTACTCAAGAACAACCAAAGGTAAGTGCGTGGCCCGTCCTGCTCGGATCCGACAGATCAGATGACAACGAATTCTAAATGCAGGTCAGAACGGCCCGCCAGTGAAACTTACACTTCAGAAAATAATACACGCACTGGTGTAGTTAGTTGCAGGGAGTCTGAAGTTGAAAGAGCCCGGGTGCGCGCTGTGTGCTTCGGTCTGCCTCTCTCTCTCACGCAGCTCCCCTGAAAAGTGTAATTCCCAGTGTCACAAACTGAGTTGGGAACGGGGAGCAAAGATGACAGTGCTTTGTAAAGCCGGGTTAAAGAATGCCTGATAGATTACTTTTCAGTTAAAGATATACTATCAGCACCGTCACGTGCGGACCTGACGTCAGGCGCCCCGCTGTTAAACCACGCACAGTGCGGACTTGTCTCCTGGATCTGTCAACAAAGGGACAGCAGTAACTCGGCATTATTCACCCGTCCCAGCTCTAGCGCTGTGAACGCAGGGCAATCAGACAAGCGGGCTGCTCGCTTTAGCAGAATCGATCCTGTCAATATTATTACACAAAGCAGGGTCTTATCCGTTAATATAACTTTGCTTAAACAAACCCATGAAAGCTGCCGAATAAAACGTCGACAGTTAAGTTGATTAAACCGATAGCATTCAATTATGTGCAATGTGCCATGCCAACAATGATATTTTCAAAAAATACAACTGTAAATAAAATGGTAGAGTTATAGGGTGATGTAATGTTTACGCTTAACGTGTCCTGCAATTATGGCAATGACTTCTTATTGGAATGGGTTAGTGCTGCACACATATTGAAACGGTGCGCCGTGTGACTGCTACACTGGAAACCAGTATTATACTTGAATCGGTTGCATGGGAACTTTTACACGCAGGGAACCCCAGCTATTGATAAATGTGTTCGATTTACTGGAGATGAAGAAACCATGGGGCAGCGCATAAGAAGTGCTCGCTGGATTTACAGAGGTGTGAACGACCCAATGATTGCACGCGTTAGCATATGAAAAAGTAGGAAATGCGAGCATGTGGGTGAATGCAAAGCACCCATTCACAGCACTGAAGGTAAGTCCTGTCCGAGGACGGCTCCATGAAAAGGATGTCAAAGCTGTATGAGCGCTTCCCATTTCCTGCGCGCTGTATGGGAACTCCATTTAAAATGACTAACACCTTCTGTACGAGGTATCCACAGAAACGACAAACAAGAAAGCACAACACAAACACGGTCTGTACTTTCACTTTTTCATTTTCATAATAATAATAATAATACCGAGCACAGAAAACTATTTACCCAGTAATTACACACGCAATAACAATATAATAATAATAATAATAATAATAATAATAATAATAATAATACCGAGCACAGAAACGAGCTAATATACACAGTGATTACATACGCAATAGTAATATTAATAATAGCCTAATAATAATAATAATAATAATAACAATAATAATAATAATAATAATAATAATAATAATAATAATAATAATAATAATACCGAGCACAGAAACGAGCTAATATACCCAGTGATTAGACACGCAATAATAATATTAATATGGCCGGTATATCGTGTAGTTTTGTAATCGGTAACGGGTTTTAAATGAATTAGACCGTGCTCTGCTCGTTGTGTTGGTATTACCGGTGTAACGGGGACGGTGTTTTTAGTGCTGCGTAGACATTGCATAGATTTTTCTTTCTTTTTCTTTCTTTCTTTCTTTCTTTCTTTCTTTCTTTTTTTCTGTAGCCTAATTATGTGGGTGTATCAACCACTCATAAATGCAATTTGTATTACGAAAAGAAAGACTCTTTTAAAATTTCTTTCGAAATTAAGAATAGCTAAATTCGTTTTTATGTGTGTGCCACTGGTAATGCAAGTAGTGTAAATTTCCTATTGATTCGGGGCGCCAAGTCCTCTCCCGCGGTAATGAAAATATCTTTAATTGACAACAGAATCAATTATTCTTTCCTCCCCTCTGTTAGCACTAACAGAAACGTGTGAACGACTTTACCACGGGAGCTCGGATTGCAGTTCACCGAGACGTGTTTATTCCGCGCATCTTTCTAATGAACTTCAGGAGCGTCTCTACATGTCCCAGAAATGATCAGATTACAAAAAAAATGTCATCTGGATTACGCAATATTTTATTTGTAACAAAAAGCAAAGAAAAAGAAACGTGGGTTACGAAGCAAGAGTGTATTTTATAATGAACACCACACTCAGCCACTCAGTGCGTGTCACAGCAAGTAAACGCAAGGCAATAAGGATGCGATAACTTTAATATACAAAGGAAGCTCCTAATTACCAGCCAGTAATCCACAATGAATATAAACGACGTGTCATTGTAATGTACCCGTTCAATATCTCCTGCTTCACTGCGAAACAAACCTGCAGACTGGATGCTGGTGGTTAGGCCTATGATAATGATACTGCTGGAATAATGATTGTATATTTTAATATCGTGTGTGGATTCCTGTCGTTGTGTTTCAGGGTTTCATATTATTGTATGAAGGTGTGTTTGTGCAAAAGGCCGTGTTTATGCTAATAGAAAGTCTTTAATATATTATTATTATTATTATTATTATTATTATTATTATTATTATTATTATTATTATTATTATTATTATTATTATTATTATTAGTAGTAGTAGTAGTATTTTAGTATTATTATTATTAGTATTATTTGAGTATTATTTTTTTAGTAGTGTTATTATTATTATTATTATTAGTATTATTTTAGTATTATTATTATTATTATTATTAGTAGTAGTAGTAGTAGTAGTAGTAGTATTAGTATTATTTTAGTATTATTTTTTTTAGTAGTGTTATTATTATTATTATTATTTTAGTATTATTTTAGTATTATTTTATTATTATTATTATTATTATTATTATTATTATTATTAGTAGTAGTAGTAGTAGTATTATTATTTTAGTATTATTTTTTTAGTAGTGTTATTATTATTATTATTATTATAGTATTATTTTAGTATTATTTTATTATTATTTTATTATTATTATTATTATTATTATTATTATTATTATTATTATTATTATTATTATTATTAGTAGTAGTAGTAGTAGTAGTATTAGTATTATTTTAGTATTATTTTTTTAGTAGTATTATTTTTTTAGTATTATTATTATTATTATTATTATTATTATTATTATTATTATTATTATTATTATTATTATTATTATTATTATTATTATTTTAGTGGTAGTATTTTTAGTAGTAGTATTATACACGAATAACAGAGCGTGGTTCAGATAATATTTTGACAGCACTCTGAACGACACCCCTCCTCTCCCACTCCTCTGTTATTCAGGAATCACTTCATTCTCTAAGGAGAGCGGGGGAGAGCAAGCAAGCAAGCCACGGGCCGCTTTCATGCGCCTTTTCCGCGACACAATAAAAGTCAAATTAATTCAATCATATCGTTAATGATGGTACTTAGCGTGAAAAGAAACGTTTCCCCCGATTAGGTATGTATTGTGCTAATCTCGTGCTCATGCAGAACCCCATCTGATCTGCAAGCCTGTCCTTACATCAATAGCGGCTACACTGCAGATGGGTACAGACTTACTTCGCTTGCTTATTTAGTTAGTTGTTGTATTACAATACTCTATCTATCTATCTATCTATCTATCTATCTATCTATCTATCTATCTATCTATCTATCTATCTATCTATCTAGTTTGTTCCAGTTTTTGTATATACAGCACAAATCCCATGCATGCAGCACTATTTAAATGTGTAGCACACTAACACAGTGCCACGGGATTATTAGATCCTAAAGGCTGCATTTTCGTTGCTGTTGCTCGGCGTGTTGTATTAATTGAGGAGCTAAATTCTGTTTGAAATTAAAAGCTGTTTGCAATCCGATCGGCACGTGGTTACAAAAAGAAAACAAAATCCGTCCTCGTATTGATCTTTGGAAGCTTCATACATAATCGCGTTTCATAGCCTGCGGGCTGGTAATGAAATGTACTTTTAAGCACACATGCACGGCTTAGTCCGACAGAACCTTTTAGAATAATAAGATAACTCTTTCCAGATTGAACCTTTAATACAGGAGCAGGTGACGGCGGTGCACGAGAGGACCCTGTAGGGCCGCGAGCGAGGTCAGGAAGAATAGCACGCGCGCAGCAAAACGGCGACGGGTCAAGCTTTAGTAAACTAAAAAAATAAACTACATACAGATATAAGGACATGCGAGATGGTGTAATGCAATAAAGCACGTAGAGATGGAACAAGCTGACGGGTCTAGGGTACCTGCAGACACGGGGACACTGTCATATGCAGCAGCATGCACGGGTTTGTGTGTGTTTGTATTTCTATAGAAAGCAGGGACGCGGTGTTACCGGGCATGTGAACCCGCAAACCCACAAACGCTTTTATATAATCGCTTTAGAGGAGCAAAGCTGGAATCAGAGGCAGACAGTCTCATCTTTTTAAACCCTTCCCTGCTTTCAGTAAATAAGTGACCTGCCTTGGATTAGGAAAGCCCTTCGTCATTAGGCAGAATGCTGTTTGAATCGCCGGCGCTGCGTCAGGATCACTTTCTGCTGTATTTATTTATAGTGACTGTATGAGATGCTGCTTGGAATCGATTAGGGGAGCTGATATGAGAAGAAATCTGGGGCAAACACATCGTCTTCGTTTCACTTAGAATTTGTATATAACCCTCTACCGTTACAGAAAGCATTTGTTTATATTGTGTTTGCAATGTATAGCCGTGGTCAATTGGTTTTAATTGTGGTGCCAGTTTTTAAAATCAACTTCTTTCTAATGATCGGCCTTTCTATTGTCTGTGTGGAGGTAGATCGATCACTTTAATAAGATATAGAACGCGTGTGTTAATACACGGGGACAGTTAACTGGCATCCCATTCTCTCCAGTATTCAATATGCATCTGATATACTCGGGTTATAATAAACTGCTTGTATTTTACTTCCAGACGAATCTGGGTATTTATAGACTCGTTTAGAAATGTCCAAATCAATGCAATTCTCATTTTATTGATCGAGATGTATTTTCGGCACTGGGCAGAGAATAATATTTTTAGAGGCACTATCATAACGATGAGGACAGCATGCATAGTTTAGAGAGATCAACCATCTTTATGATCGGCAGCTCATTTAATTAACGACGAGAGAGCAGTTGGGGGCAGAAGCTAGTAAAACCGTGTGATAAATGAGTGGCATTGTTAGCGCGCTTTTAATTACGGCTATTATGTTAATTATTTTACATCAGCGCGGAATTATCAGCCTGTCAGATTTAATCAAAACGCGCCTTTCTCTGGAAAGTCCTTCTTTTCATCGTTGATGGAAAAACACCTCGTCATACAGTATCCGGGTTTTAAAAAGCACTGTTTGATGCGATGTTGTATGATATTGTCTCCGCCGGTTCCCTTCAGGCTATCTATCTGATCTCCAGAAGGCAGGATCTCCGCTCCAGCTCTTTTTATTTTAGGAATCACCTCTTTCACCCCCTGAAGAAGCCACTCTGTCACCCGCAGCTTTCTGTCAAACAGGAAGACTCTGCTCGTTTTTACCCGTCCGGTAGAAGCCGGCATCGAGGCGCAGCAGCACCAGATCCTCAAGGAGCTAAGCAGAGAGGGACACGCGCGCACAATTCTGGATGTTTCAATAACAGCATCATTGGACAGAGTTTTAAAATCGGAAATGAATGACACACAGCCTATTGCCTATACCTGAAAAACAGGTGTGACTAAAGCGGCATTAATACGGTACTCCAGATGAATTAATAAGAACAGGGTGTGAATTGAACGCGAATAAATCCTAGGGTATATAACGCTGTGACGCCGTGTCTGCAAATAAACCATCTGACGCATTGAATTTTTTCTTAAAAAAAAAAAAAAAAATACAATAAAATAGAAAAAAAAGATCACGAAAATTAGCATTTTTAGGCAAGCTTATAGCAATTTTAATAAATGTAGCATTTTCGATGCTATTGCAAATCCACAACATAATTATGCTTCGCATGTTAGCTTCATAAGCTGTTGTTGTTATTATTATTATTATTATTATTATTATTATTATTATTATTATTATTATTATTATTATTATTATTTGATGCTGTTGTAGTAATAGGATTAATACATTTAACAAAAGTAGTAATAATAATAATTCTAATAACAGCAGTATGGGTAAGATAAAATCTATCGACTGCTAATGATTCTTCACATTTCAGAAACAATATCATACATTTCAACAAAGCGATGCATTGACTTGCATTTCAGAAAACAATATCATACATTTCAACAAAGCGATGCATTGAGTTGCATTTCAGAAAACAATATCATACATTTCAACAAAGCGATGCATTGACTTGCATTTCATAAAACAATATCATACATTTCAACAAAGCGATGCACTGACTTGCATTTCAGAAAACAATATCATACATTTCAACAAAGCGATGCATTGACTTGCATTTCATAAAACAATATCATACATTTCAACAAAGCGATGCATTGACTTGCATTTCATAAAACAATATCATACATTTCAACAAAGCGATGCATTGACTTGCATTTCAGAAAACAATATCATACATTTCAACAAAGCGATGCATTGACTTGCATTTCAGAAAACAATATCATACATTTCAACAAAGCGATGCATTGACTTGCATTTCAGCGCAATATACAAATTTAAATTATTATCGTGATAATAATAGTAGTAGTAGTAATAATAATAATAATAATAATAATAATAATAATAATAATAATAATAATAATAATAATAATAATAATAATAATAATAATAATAATAATAATTGATGATGATGATGGTAATAATAATAATAATACTTGATGATAATGGTAATAATAATAATAATGATGATGATGGTAATAATCATAATAATAATGATGATGATGATGGTAATAATCATAATAATGATGATGATGGTGGTGATGATGACGAGGCACTATTCCAGCGCTTTGCAGTATCACAGTGATCACTGAGTGCAGGTCTCGCGCTCACCCTTTCCCATTCTTTCTCTCTCACTGTTCTGTTGACGGGTCACTGAGTTCTGATGCCGGGCTGCATGCTGTGTGGTTTTCATTCCATATACATTTATGATGTGAATCAAATCCTGTCACGCTAAACGAATGCTAGATGGGTACATTTTATGGTAACCTTCGTATACATAAAAGCGCTTCTGCCAAAATAAACGTAAAGAATGTATCCTCACGCTGGACAAAGCTATCTTAGTTAGTCAGGTGTGCATGTGTAAGTAACAGGTATGCATGTAGGAAAGCGCCACACTACTGTATATTCCAGGGATGAGAGATGAGGAAAGCGCCACACTACTGCATATTCCAGGGATGAGAGATGAGGAAAGCCCTACACTACTGTATATTCCAGGGATGAGAGATGAGGAAAGCCCTACACTACTGTATATTCCAGGGATGAGAGATGAGGAAAGAGCCACACTACTGTATATTCCAGGGATGAGAGATGAGGAAAGAGCCACACTACTGTATATTCCAGGGATGAGAGATGAGGAAAGCCCTACACTACTGTATATTCCAGGGATGAGAGATGAGGAAAGAGCCACACTACTGTATATTCCAGGGATGAGAGATGAGGAAAGAGCCACACTACTGTATATTCCAGGGATGAGAGATGAGGAAAGCCCTACACTACTGTATATTCCAGGGATGAGAGATGAGGAAAGAGCCACACTACTGTATATTCCAGGGATGAGAGATGAGGAAAGAGCCACACTACTGTATATTCCAGGGATGAGAGATGAGGAAAGAGCCACACTACTGTATATTCCAGGGATGAGAGATGAGGAAAGAGCCACACTACTGTATATTCCAGGGATGAGAGATGAGGAAAGAGCCACACTACTGTATATTCCAGGGATGAGAGATGAGGAAAGAGCCACACTACTGTATATTCCAGGGATGAGAGATGAGGAAAGAGCCACACTACTGCATATTCCAGGGATGAGAGATGAGGAAAGCGCCACACTACTGTATATTCCAGGGATGAGAGATGAGGAAAGCCCTACACTACTGTATATTCCAGGGATGAGAGATGAGGAAAGAGCCACACTACTGTATATTCCAGGGATGAGAGATGAGGAAAGCCCTACACTACTGTATATTCCAGGGATGAGAGATGAGGAAAGAGCCACACTACTGTATATTCCAGGGATGAGAGATGAGGAAAGAGCCACACTACTGTATATTCCAGGGATGAGAGATGAGGAAAGAGCCACACTACTGTATATTCCAGGGATGAGAGATGAGGAAAGAGCCACACTACTGTATATTCCAGGGATGAGAGATGAGGAAAGAGCCACACTACTGTATATTCCAGGGATGAGAGATGAGGAAAGAGCCACACTACTGCATATTCCAGGGATGAGAGATGAGGAAAGCGCCACACTACTGTATATTCCAGGGATGAGAGATGAGGAAAGCCCTACACTACTGTATATTCCAGGGATGAGAGATGAGGAAAGAGCCACACTACTGTATATTCCAGGGATGAGAGATGAGGAAAGCCCTACACTACTGTATATTCCAGGGATGAGAGATGAGGAAAGAGCCACACTACTGTATATTCCAGGGATGAGAGATGAGGAAAGAGCCACACTACTGTATATTCCAGGGATGAGAGATGAGGAAAGCCCTACACTACTGTATATTCCAGGGATGAGAGATGAGGAAAGAGCCACACTACTGTATATTCCAGGGATGAGAGATGAGGAAAGAGCCACACTACTGTATATTCCAGGGATGAGAGATGAGGAAAGAGCCACACTACTGCATATTCCAGGGATGAGAGATGAGGAAAGCGCCACACTACTGTATATTCCAGGGATGAGAGATGAGGAAAGCCCTACACTACTGTATATTCCAGGGATGAGAGATGAGGAAAGAGCCACACTACTGTATATTCCAGGGATGAGAGATGAGGAAAGCCCTACACTACTGTATATTCCAGGGATGAGAGATGAGGAAAGAGCCACACTACTGTATATTCCAGGGATGAGAGATGAGGAAAGCCCTACACTACTGTATATTCCAGGGATGAGAGATGAGGAAAGAGCCACACTACTGTATATTCCAGGGATGAGAGATGAGGAAAGAGCCACACTACTGTATATTCCAGGGATGAGAGATGAGGAAAGAGCCACACTACTGTATATTCCAGGGATGAGAGATGAGGAAAGAGCCACACTACTGTATATTCCAGGGATGAGAGATGAGGAAAGCGCCACACTACTGTATATTCCAGGGATGAGAGATGAGGAAAGAGCCACACTACTGTATATTCCAGGGATGAGAGATGAGGAAAGAGCCACACTACTGTATATTCCAGGGATGAGAGATGAGGAAAGAGCCACACTACTGTATATTCCAGGGATGAGAGATGAGGAAAGAGCCACACTACTGTATATTCCAGGGATGAGAGATGAGGAAAGAGCCACACTACTGTATATTCCAGGGATGAGAGATGAGGAAAGAGCCACACTACTGTATATTCCAGGGATGAGAGATGAGGAAAGAGCCACACTACTGTATATTCCAGGGATGAGAGATGAGGAAAGAGCCACACTACTGTATATTCCAGGGATGAGAGATGAGGAAAGAGCCACACTACTGTATATTCCAGGGATGAGAGATGAGGAAAGAGCCACACTACTGTATATTCCAGGGATGAGAGATGAGGAAAGCCCTACACTACTGTATATTCCAGGGATGAGAGATGAGGAAAGAGCCACACTACTGTATATTCCAGGGATGAGAGATGAGGAAAGAGCCACACTACTGTATATTCCAGGGATGAGAGATGAGGAAAGCGCCACACTACTGTATATTCCAGGGATGAGAGATGAGGAAAGCCCTACACTACTGCATATTCCAGGGATGAGAGATGAGGAAAGCGCCACACTACTGTATATTCCAGGGATGAGAGATGAGGAAAGCCCTACACTACTGTATATTCCAGGGATGAGAGATGAGGAAAGAGCCACACTACTGTATATTCCAGGGATGAGAGATGAGGAAAGAGCCACACTACTGTATATTCCAGGGATGAGAGATGAGGAAAGCCCTACACTACTGTATATTCCAGGGATGAGAGATGAGGAAAGAGCCACACTACTGTATATTCCAGGGATGAGAGATGAGGAAAGAGCCACACTACTGTATATTCCAGGGATGAGAGATGAGGAAAGAGCCACACTACTGTATATTCCAGGGATGAGAGATGAGGAAAGCCCTACACTACTGTATATTCCAGGGATGAGAGATGAGGAAAGAGCCACACTACTGTATATTCCAGGGATGAGAGATGAGGAAAGCCCTACACTACTGTATATTCCAGGGATGAGAGATGAGGAAAGAGCCACACTACTGTATATTCCAGGGATGAGAGATGAGGAAAGAGCCACACTACTGTATATTCCAGGGATGAGAGATGAGGAAAGCCCTACACTACTGTATATTCCAGGGATGAGAGATGAGGAAAGAGCCACACTACTGTATATTCCAGGGATGAGAGATGAGGAAAGAGCCACACTACTGTATATTCCAGGGATGAGAGATGAGGAAAGCGCCACACTACTGTATATTCCAGGGATGAGAGATGAGGAAAGAGCCACACTACTGTATATTCCAGGGATGAGAGATGAGGAAAGAGCCACACTACTGTATATTCCAGGGATGAGAGATGAGGAAAGAGCCACACTACTGTATATTCCAGGGATGAGAGATGAGGAAAGAGCCACACTACTGTATATTCCAGGGATGAGAGATGAGGAAAGAGCCACACTACTGTATATTCCAGGGATGAGAGATGAGGAAAGAGCCACACTACTGTATATTCCAGGGATGAGAGATGAGGAAAGAGCCACACTACTGTATATTCCAGGGATGAGAGATGAGGAAAGAGCCACACTACTGTATATTCCAGGGATGAGAGATGAGGAAAGAGCCACACTACTGTATATTCCAGGGATGAGAGATGAGGAAAGCCCTACACTACTGTATATTCCAGGGATGAGAGATGAGGAAAGAGCCACACTACTGTATATTCCAGGGATGAGAGATGAGGAAAGCGCCACACTACTGTATATTCCAGGGATGAGAGATGAGGAAAGAGCCACACTACTGTATATTCCAGGGATGAGAGATGAGGAAAGCGCCACACTACTGTATATTCCAGGGATGAGAGATGAGGAAAGAGCCACACTACTGTATATTCCAGGGATGAGAGATGAGGAAAGAGCCACACTACTGTATATTCCAGGGATGAGAGATGAGGAAAGAGCCACACTACTGTATATTCCAGGGATGAGAGATGAGGAAAGAGCCACGCTACTGTATATTCCAGGGATGAGAGATGAGGAAAGCGCCACACTACTGTATATTCCAGGGATGAGAGATGAGGAAAGAGCCACACTACTGTATATTCCAGGGATGAGAGATGAGGAAAGAGCCACACTACTGTATATTCCAGGGATGAGAGATGAGGAAAGAGCCACACTACTGTATATTCCAGGGATGAGAGATGAGGAAAGAGCCACACTACTGTATATTCCAGGGATGAGAGATGAGGAAAGCGCCACACTACTGTATATTCCAGGGATGAGAGATGAGGAAAGAGCCACACTACTGTATATTCCAGGGATGAGAGATGAGGAAAGAGCCACACTACTGTATATTCCAGGGATGAGAGATGAGGAAAGAGCCACACTACTGTATATTCCAGGGATGAGAGATGAGGAAAGCGCCACACTACTGTATATTCCAGGGATGAGAGATGAGGAAAGCCCTACACTACTGCATATTCCAGGGATGAGAGATGAGGAAAGAGCCACACTACTGTATATTCCAGGGATGAGAAATTTGAAGCAATTTGAAATAACGTGTGTGTCGCCCCCCATGTAACAACATAGCACGATCCTCGCACCTGTTATAAACTGTGTGTTTTTAAAGATCCTCCCTGTGCTGTCCCGCCGATCACAGTGCGTCTCTACACAACAGAGCAAAGTCATTTTTCACTCTCTGAATTATTGGCCAAAATGGTTGCATTTAAACATATTCGTTATCAATTGAACGAATTAATAAAGCGTATGTGCAATCGACGGATCTTTTTAACACGATACAATATCGCTATC